>NW_027069286.1:0-61537 GCF_037157495.1 Lathamus discolor | reverse complement strand
TCCATATCCCCTCTATGGATGCTCATTATCCCCCCCCCATGGCTGCCCCACACCCCCCATGGCTACCCCATACCCCCCCCCATGGCTACCCCACACCCCCCCCCATGGCTGCCCCACACCCCCCCCCCATGGCCCGCCCCACACCCCCCCATGGCTGCCCCATACCCCCCCCATGGCTGCCCCACACCCCCCCCATGGCTACCCCACACCCCCCCATGGCTGCCCCATACCCCCCCATGGATGCTCCATTACCCCCTATGAATACCCCATGACCCCCCAAGGATGCTCCATTACCCCCATGGCTGCCCCATACCCCCCCCCATGGCTGCCCCATACCCCCCATGGATGCTCCATTACCCCCTATGAATACCCCATGACCCCCCCAAGGATGCTCCATTACCCCATGGCTGCCCCATACCCCCCCCCATGGCTGCCCCATACCCCCCATGGATGCTCCATTACCCCCTATGAATGACCCCATATCCCCCCTATGGATGTCCATTATCCCCCCCCCATGGCTGCCCCACACCCCCCATGGCTGCCCCACACCCCCCCCGTGCCCCCACCTGGCTGAGCCCCAGGAGCCGGTTGACGTTCTCGGACAGGAAGATCATGTCCCCCCCCTCGCTCAGCACCATCACGAACCCCCCAGCGCCTGCAGGTAGCATCCGTCCACCTCCTCGGCCAACGGCCGCCCAGGCGCCTGCGGGGGGGGGTGGGGGTCAGGGTGATGGGGGGGTGATGGGGGGGGTGATGGGGGGGTGATGGGGGGGGTGATGGAGGGTAATGGGGGGGTGATGGGGGGTGATGGGGGGGTGATGTGGGGGGGTAATGGGGCGTTGATGGAGGGGTAAATGGGGGGGGTGATGGGGGGGTGATGGGGGGGTTTCAGGGTGATGGGGGGGTGATGGGGGGTGATGGGGGGGGGCCCTAGGGTGATGGGGGGGTGATGGGGGGGGTAATGGGCGGTGATGGAGGGGTAATGGGGGGGTGATGGGGGGTGATGGGGGGGGTCCCCAGGGTGATGGGGGGATGATGGGGGGGTGATGGAGGGGTAATGGGGGGGGGCCCAGGGTGATGGGGGGGTGATGGGGGGGGTTTCAGGGTGATGGGGGGGGTGATAGAGGGGTAAGGGGGGGTCCCCAGGGTAATGGAGGGGGCTTCAGGGTGATGGGGGGGTAATGGGGGGGGCCCTAGGGTGATGGGGGGGTGATGGGGGGGGTAATGGGGCAGTGATGGAGGGGTAATGTGGGGTGATGGGGGTGATGGGGGGGGTCCCCAGGGTGATGGGGGGGTGATGGAAGGGGGTAATGGGGCGGTGATGGAGGGGTATTGGGGGGGGATGGAGGGGTGATCGGGGGGTGATGGGGGGGGTCCCCAGGGTGATGGGGGGATGATGGGGGGGTGATGGAGGGGTAATGGGGGCGGGGCCCAGGGTGATGGGGGGGGGTTTCAGGGTGATGGGGGGTGATGGGGGGGTTTCAGGGTGATGGGGGGGTAATGGGGGGGTGATGGAGGGGTATGCTCTATGGGATGCAGGGGATGCAGGGACGCCCCAGAGGTGCCCAAAGGATGCCCAATGGGATGCAGGGATGCCCTATGGGATGCAGGGGATACAGGAATGCCCTATGGGATGCAGGATGCCCTATGGGATGCCCAATGGGATGCAGGGATGCCCTATGGGATGCAGAGGATGCAGGGATGCCCTATGGGATGCCCAATGGGATACAGAGATGCCCTATGGGATGCCCAATGGGATGCAGGGATGCCCTATGGGATGCAGGGGATACAGGGATGCCCTATGGGATGCCAATGGGATGCCCTATGGGATGCCCAATGGGATGCCCTATGAGATTCAGGGGATGCAGGGATGCCCTATGGGATGCCCAATGGGATGCCCTATGGGATTCAGGGGATGCAGGGATGCCCTATGGGATGCCCAATGGGATGCCCTATGGGTTTCAGGGGATGCAAGGATGCCCTATGGGATGCCCTATGGGATGCAGGGACGCTCCATGGGACGCCCTATGGGATGCAGGGATGCCCTATGGGATGCCCTATGGGATGCAGGATGCCCTATGGGATGCCCAATGGGATGCCCTATGGGATGCCAATGGGATGCCCCTATGGGATTCAGCGGATGCAGGGATGCCCTATGGGATTGCCCAATGGGATGCCCTATGGGATTCAGGGGATGCAGGGATGCCCTATGGGATGCTCTATGGACGCCCTATGGGATGCAGGATGCCCTATGGGATGCCCAATGGGATGCCCTATGGGATGCAGGGGATGCAGGGATGGCCCTATGGGATGCTCCATGGGACACCCTATGGGATGCCCTATGGGATGCAGGGATGCCCTATGGGATGGCCCAATGGGATGCCCTATGGATGCCAATGGGATGCCCTATGGGACGCCCTATGGGATGCCCAATGGGATGCCCAATGGGATGCAGGATGCCCTATGGGATGCCCAATGGGATGCCCTATGGGATGCCCAATGGGATGCCCTATGGGATGCAGGGGATGCAGGGATGCCCTATGGGATGCCCAATGGGATGCCCTATGGGATGCAGGGGATGCAGGGATGCCCTATGGGATGCCCAATGGGATTCAGGGGATGCAGGGATGCCCTATGGGATGCTCTATGGAGCCCTATGGGATGCAGGGATGCCCTATGGATGCCCTATGGGATGCAGGGATGCCCTATGGGATGCCCAATGGGATGCCCTATGGGATGCAGGGATGCCCTATGGGATGCCCAATGGGATGCCCTATGGGATGCAGGGATGCCCTATGGGATGCCCAATGGGATGCCCTATGGGATGCAGGGAATGCCCTATGGGATGCAGGGGATACAGGGATGCCCCTATGCGATGCCCAATGGGATGCCCAATGGGATGCCCAATGGGATGCCCTATGGGATGCCCAATGGGATGCCCTATGGGACGCCCTATGCGATGCCCAATGGATGCCCTATGGGATGCCCAATGGGATGCCCTATGGGATGCCCAATGGGATGCCCTATGGGACGCCCTATGGGACTCAGGGACGCTCCGTGGGCCGCAGTGGCCGCAGTGGGGCTCGCGGTGCAGTCCCACCGTTGGCCAGGAGGCGGCGCACGCGCAGGTAGCTGATGGTCAGCCGCATGATGGAGGCCTTGTCCAGGTGCGCGCTGACGCCGCGGGCGAAGGGCAGGGCCCGCGCCAACTGGAAGAAGACCTCGGCCTCGCGGCTGCGGCGGCTCCGGGCCGCGTCCCGGGAGCGCTCCCGGCGCAGCTCCGGGGGGCACCTGCGGGAGCCAATGGGGCCCAGGGGGTCAATGGAGTCAATGGGGGTCGATGGGGAGCCATTGGGGTCAATGGAGTCAATGGGGGTCAATGGAGTCAATGGGGGTCAATGGAGTCAATGGGGAGCCCATTGGGGTCAATGGAGTCAATGGGGGTCAATGGAGTCAATGGTGAGCCCATTGGGATCAATGGAGGACAATGGGGGTCAATGGAGTCAATGGGGGTCAATGGAGTCAATGGGGTCAATGGGGGTCAATGGAGTCAATGGGAGCCCATTGGGGTCAATGGAGTCAATGGGGGTCAATGGAGTCAAATGGGGAGCCCATTGGGGTCAATGGAGTCAATGGGGGTCGATGGAGTCAATGGGGTGCCCATTGGGTCAATGGGGAGCCCACTGGGGTCAATGAGTCAATGGGGGTCAATGGAGTCAATGGGGAGCCCATTGGAGTCAATGGGGAGCCCACTGGGGTCAATGGAGACAATGGGGGTCAATGGAGTGCCCATTGGGTCAATAGAGACACAATGGGGTCAATGGGGCTCAATGGAGTCAATGGGAGCCCACTGGGGTCAATGGAGTCAATGGGGAGGCCCACTGGAGTCAATGGGGAGCCCATTGGGGTCAATGGAGTCAATGGGGAGCCCACTGGAGTCAATGGGGTCAACGGCGATCCATTTAAGTCAATGGGGAGTCACATTGCAGTCAATGGAGTCAATGGGGAGCCCATTGGGGTCAATGGAGCCATGGGGCTGCCTTTGCATCCAATGGACCCATTGAATCCATTGCACCCATTGCACCCAGTGCAGCCATTGCGCCCATTGCATCCATTGCACCCATTGCATCCATTGCGCCCATTGCACCCAATGCATCCATTGCACTCGTTGCACCCATTGCACCCATTGCAATCCATGGGGCTCCCATTGCACTCACTGCGCCCACTGCGCCCATTGCCACCCAATGCACCCATTGCGCCCATTGCGCCCAATGCACCCATTGCACCCATTGCGCCCACTGCGCCCATTGCACCCAATGCACCCATTGCGCCCAGTGCATCCATTGCACCCAATGCACCCATTGCACCCATTGCGCCCATTGTGCCCATTGCACCCACGCTGCACCCAGTGCACACCCAGTGGCCCCCGCAGGGCACCGCCATGTATATCCATGTGTATCCATGTCTATGCATGTCTGTATCCATGTCTATCCATGTGTATCCATGTCTGTATCCATGTGTATCCATGTGTATCCATGTCTGTATCATGTGTATCATGTCTATGCATGTCTGTATCCATGTGTATCCATGTGTATCCATGTCTGTATCCATGTGTATCATGTCTGTATCCATGTGTATCCATGTCTATGCATGTCTGTATCCATGTGTATCCATGTGTATCCTGTCTGTATCCATGTGTATCCATGTCTATGCATGTCTGTATCCATGTGTATCCATGTGTATCCATGTATATCCCTTATCTGTATCCATGTGTATCCATGTCTATCCATATCTGTATCCATGTGTATCCATGTGTATCCATATCTGTATCCATGTGTATCCATGTCTGTATCCATGTGTATCCATGTCTATCCATATCTGTATCCATGTCTATCCATATCTGTATCCATGTGTATCCATGTCTGTATCCATGTGTATCCATGTCTGTATCCATGTGTATCCATATGTATCCATATCCATCCATGTGTATCCATGTCTGTGCCCATGTGTATCCATATCTGTATCCATGTGTGTCCCTGTATATCCCTGTCTATATCCCTGCCTGTATCCTTGTATCCATGTCTATCGCTGTATATCCATGTATCCCTGTCTATATCCCTGTCTATCCCTCCCTGTATCCCTGTATAGCCATGTATCCCTGCCTATATCTGTGTCTATCCCTGCCTCTATCCCTGTATCCCTGTCTATCCCTGTATCCCTGCCTCTATCCCGTCTCTCCCTGTATCCCTGTCTCTATCCCTGTATCCCTGTCTCTCTCTATCCCTGTCCCTATCCCTGTATCCCTGTCTCTCTCTATCCCCGTCTCTGTCCCTCTATCCCTGCCTCTATCCCCGTATCCCTGTCCCTGTATCCCTGTCCCTATCCTGTATCCCTGTCTCTCTCTATCCCTGTCTCTCCCTATCCCGTGTATCCCTGCCTCTATCCCTGTCTCTATCCCTGTATCCCTGTCCCTATCCCTGTCTCTCCCTATCCCTGTATCCCTGTCTCTCTATCCCATATCCCTGCCTCTATCCCTGTCTCCCTGTCTTTATCCCCATATCCCTGTCCCTATCCCTGTCTCTCTATCCCATATCCCTGTATCCCTGTCTCTACCCCCATATCCCTGTCCCTATCCCTGTCTCTCTATCCCTCTATCCCTGTCTCTATCCCTGTATCCCCATATCCCTGTCCCTTATCCCTGTCTCTATCCCCATATCCCTGTCCCTATCCCTATCTCTCTATCCCTCTATCCTGTCTCTATCCCTGTATCCCCATATCCCTGTTTCCTATCCCTGTCTCTCTATCCCTCTATCCCTGTCCCCTATCCCTGTATCCCTATATCCCTGTATCCCTGTCTCCCCGTATCACTGTATCCCTGTCCCTATCCCTGTCTCTCTATCCCTCTATCCCTGTCCCTATCGCTGTATCCCTGTATCCCTATCCCTGTATCCCCATATCCCTGTATCCCTGTCTCTATCCCTGTATCCCTGTATCCCTGTATCCCTGTATCCCTGTATCCCTGTCCCTATCCCTATCCCTGTCTCCCCGTGTCCCTGCCTCCATCCCAGCGAGCCCGCTCCCGTGCCCCCCCCCTCTCTACGTGCTCGGCGCCGGCCGCGCTCGGACGCGCTGTTCCTGTCCCTGGCGCCGCGCCCGGCGGCCGCGGGCGGGGCCGCGCCGATGTGTGTCAATGTATGCTAATGTATGCTAATCTATGCTAATTTATGTTAATGTATGCTAATGGGGGCACGCCCACACGTGCGCTGGCAGCTCCCGCTCGCGACCGGCTCATTCCCGCCACCCCGCCGAGGTACTGGGAGAACTGGGACCGGGTCTGGGCTCGAACTGGGGAGCAGTCACTGGGAAGTGAATGGGAGCAGGCTCTAACTGGGACCAGTCCTAGGCTCTAACTGGGACCAGTCACCAGGGACTGAATGGGACCAGTCACTGGGCACCAACTGGAACCAGTTCTGGGCTCTAACTGGGACCAGTCACTGGAAGTGAATGGGACCAGTCACTGGGCACCAACTGAACCAGTTCTGGACTCTAACTGGGACCAGTCACTGGGCATCAACTGGGAGCAGTCACTGGAAGTGAATGGGAGCAGGCTCTAACTGGGACCAGCCCCGGGCTTTCTAACTGGGACCAGTCACTGGGCATCAACTGGGACCAGTCACCAGGCACTGAATGGGACTAGGCAATAACTGGGACCAGTTCTGGCCCCTAAATGGGACCAGTTCCAGCCTCTAATTGGGACCAGTCCCTGGGCTCTAACTGGGACCAGTCACTGAGCACCAACTGGGACCAGTTACTGGTTTCAGAATGGGGCCAGTCACTGGGCTCTAACTGGGACCAGTCACCAGGTACTGAATGGGACCAGGCAATAACTGGGACCAGGTCTGGGTTCTAACTGGGACCAGTCCCTGGGCTCTAACTGGGACCAGGTCTGGGTTCTAACTGGGACCAGTCCCTGGGCACTGAATGGAACAGGCAGTAACTGGGACCAGTCCCTGGGCTCTAACTGGGACCAGTCCAAGGCACTGGGAGGGGGTGTGTGTGTGTGTGTGTGGTGTGTAGTGTGTGTGTGCAGACGCCCCCCATGACCCCCCCCCAAGGCCACACGTGATGCACACACATGAACACGCGTGTTCCCCCGCACACGCGTGTGCCCCCCCAAGACCCATGGGCTGACACAGGACCCCCATAAGCACCCATAAGTGCCCCCCCCCCATGTAAAGACCCCCCCCCCCCCCCAAAAGACCCAGGACCCCGCCCCCCCCCTCCGGGGCCCGATCCTGCCCCCGATTCCCCCCCCCCAGCTCAGGGCCGATCCTGCCCCCCCCAAAGGGATCCCCATTGGGGGGGACCCCCCCCCCCCCGGACCCCGCCCCCCCGGGTCGGATCCTGCTCTCTCCTCACAGACCCCCCCCCCCAAAGTGGACCCGATCCTGCCCCCCCCTTCCCCCCCCGTACCCAAGACCCGTACCCAGCCCCCCCCCCCCCCCCCCAACCGTGCCCGGCCCCCCCCGTACCTCGCCCCGGGCCGCCCGTCCATGGCCGCCGCCGCCGCCGCCCGCAGCGCGCCCCCTCCCCGGCCACGCCCCCCTCCTCAGAGCCACGCCCCCCCCCCCCCACCGGCACGCCCCATTGGCCGCCGGCCCAAGCCCCCCGCCCAGGCCACGCCCCCCCCCCCCCCTTTGGCAGCCTGCCCTGGCCCCCCCCGCCCAGGACACGCCCCCCCCTTTGGGCAGCCAGCCAAACAGACCACGCCCCCTTCCGCCTTGGCCACGCCCCTCCTGAGGCGGACTCACCTGGCCACGCCCCCGGGGGGGTGTCTCTGTCACCGCCCCCCCCCCCCCCCCCATTGACACCGGTGCCCTCCCCCCCCCCCCCCCGCCCCCATGGACGCTTCCAGCCCCCCCCCCCCCCCCCCATCCCCCCCGTATCCTGCCGCCGTGGCCGCGCCGTGGCCACGCCCCCTCCTTTTTCCCGCCACGCCTCCCTTCCCCGCGCTTACGCGGAAGTGGACACGTGAGGACGGCGCGGGAGCGGGAACGGGAACGGGAACGGGAACGGGGGACGGGGACGGGAACGGGAACGGGGATGGGAAGGGGAACGGGAATGGGATGGGAGCAGGAATGGAACGGGACGGGAACGGGAACAGGGACGGGGATGGAAATGGGAATGGGAGCAGGAATGGGGATGGGAATGGGGATGGCAACGGGGTTGGGAACGGGGACGGGAATGGGAGTGGGAATGGGAACAGAACGGGAACGGGAGTGGGAATGGGAATGGGGACAGGAACAGGGATGGAAAGGAAACGGGGATGGTAACGGGACCGGGAACAGGGATGCGAACGGAAATGGGAATGGGAGCGGGAATGGGAATGGGGATGGGGATGGCAACGGGGTTGGGAACGGGAACGGGAATGGGAACAGGGACGGGATGGAAATGGGAATGGGGATGGGAACAGGAACGGGAATGGGAGTGGGAATGGGAAGGGGAACGGGAACAGGGATGGGAACGGAAATGGGAATGGGAGCGGGAATGGGGATGGCAACGGGTTGGGAACGGGAACGGAAATGGGAATGGGAACAGGAACGGGAGCGGGGATGGAATGGGAACGGGGACGGGAACGGGACCGGGAACGGGGATGCGAACGGAAACGGGAATGGGAGCAGGAATGGGGATGGGGATGGGAACGGGAACGGAACGGGAGTGGGAATGGAACGGGAACTGGACGGGAATGGGAATGGGAGCAGGAATGGGAATGGGAATGGGGATGGGATGGCAACGGGGTTGGGAACGGGAACAGGGACAGGAATGGGAATGGGAACAGGAACGGGAACGGGGAGTGGGAATGGGAAGGGGAATGGGAATGGGATGGGAACGGAAATGGGAATGGGGATGGGGATGGGGTGGCAACGGGGTTGGGAACGGGAATGGGAATGGGAATGGGAATGGGACAGGAACAGGGATGGGAAAGGAAACGGGGATGGGAACTGGAACGGGAACAGGAGCAGGAATGGAATGGGATCGGGAATGGGAATGGATCGGGATGGGAATGGGATCGGGATGGGAATGGAAACGGGAATGGGAACAGGAGCAGGAATGGGAACGGGCCCCCCCCGGTGTTCCCATTGAGCCCATTCCTGTTCCCAGTGTCCTTCCCCCCCCTCCCCTCGCTGGCCCCAGTGCCCGGCTGCGCCTGGGGTTTGGGGGCAATTCAGGGAGTTTTGGGCCATTTCAACCTGATCTGGGGGCTTTTCGGCAGGGTCGGGGCAATTTGGGCTGTTTGGGGGGAATTCCAGCGGGTTTGGGGCCTTTGGAGTGAATCCGGGGCTGCTTTAGGACAATTAAAGCCACTTTTGGGGTCATTTCAGCTGATTCCGGGCAATTTGAGTGTGATTTTTGGGCCTTTTCAGCTGCTTTGGGGCAGTTCCGGTTCTTTTGGGGGGGGGGGAATTGGGCCGGTTCAGAGGCTTTGGGGCCCTTTGGGCTCAATTTGGGGCTTTTTGGGCTCAATTTGGGGCTTTTTGGGTTCAATTTGGGGCTTTTTGGGCTCACTTTGGGCCTTTTGGGCTCAATTTGGGGCTTTTTGGGCTCAATTTGGGGCTTTTGGGGCTCAATTTGGGGCTTTTTGGGCTCAATTTGGGGCCTTTTGGGCTCAATTTGGGGCTTTTTGAGCTCAATTTGGGGCCTTTGGGCTCAATTTGGGCCTTTTGGGCTCAATTTGGGGCTTTTGGGCTCACTTTGGGGCCTTTTGGGCTCAATTTGGGGCTTTTTGGGCTCAATTTGGGGCCCTTTGGGCTCACTTTGGGGCCTTTTGGGCTCAATTTGGGCTTTTTGGCTCAATTTGGGGCTTTTTCGGCTCACTTTGGGGCCTTTTGGGCTCAATTTGGGGCTCAATTTGGGGCTTTTGGGGCTCAATTTGGGGCCTTTTGGGCTCAATTTGGGGCTTTTGGGGCTCAATTTGGGGCTTTTGGGCTCAATTTGGGGCTTTTTGGGCTCACTTTGGGGCTTTTGGGGCTCAATTTGGGGCTTTTTGGGCTCACTTTGGGGCTTTTGGGGCTCAATTTGGGGCTTTTGGGGCTCAATTTGGGGCCTTTGGGCTCTATTTGGGGCCCTTTGTGCTCAATTTGGGGCTTTTTGGGCTCAATTTGGGGCTTTTTGGGCTCACTTTGGGCCTTTTGGGCTCAATTTGGGGCTTTTTGGCTCAATTTGGGGCTTTTGGGGCTCAATTTGGGGCTTTTTGGGCTCAATTTGGGGCCTTTTGGGCTCAATTTGGGCTTTTTGGGCTCAATTTGGGCCTTTTGGGCTCAATTTGGGGCTTTTGGGGCTCAATTTGGGGCCTTTTGGCTCAATTTGGGGCTTTTGGGCTCAATTTGGGGCCCTTTGGGCTCAATTTGGGGCCTTTTGGGCTCAATTTGGGGCTTTTTGGACTCAATTTGGGACCTTTTGGGCTCAATTTGGGGCTTTTGGGCTCAATTTGGGGCTTTTTGGGCTCAGTTTGGGCTTTTTGGGCTCAATTTGGGGCCCTTTGGGCTTGGACCTTTTGGGCTCAATTTGGGGCCTTTTGGGCTCAATTTGGGGCCTTTTGGGCTCAATTTGGGGCCTTCTGGGCCCATGGGATGCTTGAGCAGGGGTGTGAGGACCAGCAATGGTGATGGATGGGATGCTCCTCAATGGTGATGGCTGGGATGCTCCTCAATGGTGATGGCTGGGATGCTCCTCAATGGTGATGGATGGGATGCTGCTCAATGGTGATGGCTGGGATGCTCCTCAATGGTGATGGCTGGGATGCTCCTCAATGGTGATGGATGGGATGCTGCTCGCTTGGCCATAAAGCCCAGCGAGGGTACTCACTCTCCGATGAGGAGCCTCCTTTTCCATGGAAAAGGACGGGATTTCCGCAGCATTCCCTGGATTTCCTCTGGGCGATCCCATAGGACCAAGAGCGGAGGCTCTGAGCTGCGAGGTCCCGGAGCATCCTTGCGTTGAGCAGCGTTATCCTTGCGCAGTCCCAGCTCCGCACTAGGAGGAGCAGGAGCTCTCTCCCGGGTTCAGATCCAAGCCTTCCCCCCCCCCATAAGGGCTGTTATCCCAAGCTTCCAAAGGGCAGGAATTCCGCTACGGGCTCAGAGGAGTCCAGCCCATGCGATGCTCCTGGGGAGGACCACGGTGCTGGGCCTGGTGATGCTTCAGCATCACACATGGGGGGGGGAAGGACCGGCTTCCAGCCAGGCAATTCCCATCTCCCATAGGGAATTCCCATCTCCTATAGACAATTCCCATCTCCCATAGGGAATTCCCATCTCCTATAGACAATTCCCATCTCCCATCGACAATTCCCATCTCCCATAGGGAATTCCCATCTCCCATCGACAATTCCCATAGGGAATTCCCATCAACAATTCCCATCGACAATTCCCACCTCCCATTGACAATTCCCATCTCCCGTAGAGAATTCCCATCTTCCATAGAGAATTCCCGTCTCCCATCAACAATTCCCATCTCCCGTAGGCAATTCCCATTGAGAATTCCCATCTCCCATAGGGAACTCCCATCGACAATTCCCATAGGGAATTTCCATTGACAATTCCCACCTTCCATCGACAATTCCCATTTCCTGTAGACAATTCCCATCAAGAATTCCCATCTCCCATTGGAATTCCCTTCTCCCATAGACAATTCCCATCGACAATTCCCATTGGAATTCCCATTGACAATTCCCACCTCCCATCAACAATCCCCATCTCCCGTAGGGAATTCCCATCTCCCATAGACAATTCCCATCGACAATTCCTATAGGGAATTCCCATTTCCCATTGACAGCGCCCATCGACAATTCCCACCTCCCATCGACAATTCCCATTGGGAATTCCCATCTCCCATAGGGAATTCCCATGTCCCATCGACAATTCCTATCTCCTGTAGACAATTCCCGTAGGGAATTCCCATCTCCCATAGACAATTCCCATCAACAATTCCCATCTGGAATTCCCTCCGACAATTCCCACCTCCCATTGAGAATCCCCATCTCCCATAGGGAATTCCCATCTCCCATAGACAATTCCCATCGACAATTCCTATAGGGAATTCCCATTTCCCATCGACAATTCCCATAGGGAATTCCCATCGACAATTCCTATAGGGAATTCCCATTTCCCATTGACAATTCCCATTGGGAATTCCCATCGACAATTCCCACCTCCCATCGACAATTCCCATCTCCCATTGGGAATTCCCACCTCCCATCGACGATTCCCATAGGGAATCCCCATCTCCCATAGGGAATTCCCACCGGGAATTCCCACCTCCCCCAGCCTCTTCCCGAGGCTCGCTTTACGCCGCTGCTCCGCCAACCGAGCCGCCGGCCCCCAAGGCCTCGCCTTGGCCCGTGCCCTTCCACATCGCCCGCCCCGCGGCCCCGAACCCGCCCCGAACGCAAGGAAAGGGGTGCCCGGCTTAAAAAAATACTCTTTTAAACCCATCGGCTCTTAAAAATAGACAAGAATCAGCTTAAAATCCACCCCCCCCCCCAAAAAAAACACCCCAAAAAAAAGAAACCCCGTTAAGGCAACGCTTCCATCGTCCCAAAGGTCGCGTTGCTCGGCGCGGCGTTGTCGCCGTCCGCATCCGGCCCCGGTTTCCCTTTGCCGGGCGAGCATTCCTGATGGAGGCTATCCCGTCGCTCGGCCAACTTGGAAGTGGAGCGGGCCATGGAGCCGCCGTTGGTTTGGGAGCAGACGTTGGTGACTTTGGGCGCTTTGCTCTTGGGGTGGTTGTTGTAGACTTTGTACTTGAGGAGGAGGATGAAGATGAAGACGAGGACGGAGGCCACGATGATGCCGCCGATGATGATGATCATGGTTCCGCCCAGGAATTGCGCGTGGAGCGAGCGGCATTGCTTGTACTCCTCCGGGGTGCTGAAGCGCACGCATCCCACGTTCCTGGTGGCCGTCAACGCCGTCGCGCCGTCGTCGTAGACGGCCAAGACGCAGAGGTCGTACTCGCGTCCTGCAACCAGATCAGTCAAGAAGAAGGATTTACTGGCGCCTGGAATCATCCTGGAAGAGAAAAAGAACGGGATCAGCGGCCCCGAAGGAATTCCCGAAGGAGGAATTACGGAGCCGGAGGGGGAACGGGATGGGAGACGCGGGATGCAATGGTTTTCCGTAGGTTTTCCGTGGCACAAAGGCTGCCGTGGGTTGGTACCCGGCGCGGGGATGGGTGTAAGGGATGGAGGGGTGGCATCGGTAACCGCCGGAGGAGAAGGGTGTAAGGGTGGGTATGCGGGAATGGATGTAGAGGTGTGTAGAGGAATGGATGTGTAGGAATGGCCATATAGGAATGGCTGTATAGGGATAGATAGGGATAGATAGGGATAGATATGCAGGAATAGATACAAAGGAATATACGTATAAATATACATAGGAATAAATATATAGGAATACATGTACAGGAATAGATATAAAGGAAGACATATAAGTATATATAGGGATATATAGGAATAGATATACAGGAATACATATAAAAGTGTAGGAATAGATATATAGGAATAGGTATATGGGAATATATAAGTATGTAGAGGAATATATATATACAGGAATAGATATATAAGTATAGATAAGAATGGACATATAGGAATGTATACAAGAATATATGTAAGTACATATAGGAATGTACATATAAGTATATATAGGCATAGATATACAGGAATATAAGTATATGTAGGAATGTATACAAGAATATATATAAGTACATATAGGAATAGATCTAGAGGAATATATATAAGTATATATAGGCATAGATATACAGGAATATAAGTATATGTAGGAATGGATATACAGGAATATATATACAGGAATAGGTATACAGGAATAGACAAGTATACATAGGAATGGATATATAGGAATATATATATAGGTATATATAGGAATAGATATACAGGAATATATATATAGGTATATATAGGAATGGATATACAGGAATATATACACAGGAATGGATATATAGGAATATATAGAGAGCTATATAGGAATAGATATACAGGAATGGATATACAGAAATGGATATATAGGACTATGTATATAGGTCTATATAGGAATGGATATAGAGGAATAGATACACAGGAATGGATATAGGGGAATACATATATAGGCATATATAGGGATGGATATAGGGGAATAGATATATAGGCATATATAGGAATGGGTAAAGACGGATATACAGGGATAGATGTAGAGGAATAGATATATAGGTCTATATAGGAATGGATATAGAGGAATTGATAGACAGGAATGGATGTAGAGGAATAGATATATAGGCATATATAGGAATGGATATAGAGGAATAGACAGGAATGGATATATAGGATTATATATATAGGCATATATAGGAATGGATAGAGAGGAATAGCTAGACAGGAGTAGCCAGGAAGCAGCACTCAGCAAAAGTCCTCAATTCCAACCAAAATGCTCTCAATTCCAAAGAAAATACCCTCAATTCAATTCCAACCAAAATTCCCTCAATTCCAGCCCAAAATCCCCCAATTCCAACTCAAATTTCCTCAATCCCAATCCAAATTCCCTCCATTCCAACCCAAATTCCCTCCATTCCAACCCAAATTCCTTCCATTCCAACCCAAATTCCTTCCATTCCAACCCAAATTCCCTCGATTCCAACCCAAATTCCCTCCATTCCAACCCAAATTCCTTCCATTCCAACCCAAATTCCCTCCATTCCAACCCAAATTCCCTTCATTCCAACCCAGATTCCCTCAATTCCAACGCAAATTCCCTCAATTCCAACCCAAATTCCCTGCATTCCAACCCAAATTCCCTCCATTCCAACCCAAATTCCCTGCATTCCAACCCAAATTCCCTCCATTCCAACCCAAATTCCCTCCATTCCAACTCAAATTCCCTTGATTCCAACCCAAATTCCCTCGATTCCAACCCAAATTCCCTCGATTCCTACCCAAATTCCCTCAATTCCAACCCAAATTCCCTTGATTCCATCCCAAATTCCCTCCATTCCAACCCAAATTCCCTGCATTCCATCCCAAATTCCCTGCATTCCAACCCAAATTCCCTCCATTCCAACCCAAATTCCCTCCGTTCCAACCCAAATTCCCTGCATTCCAACCCAAATTCCCTGCATTCCATCCCAAATTTCCTCAATTCCAACCCAAATTTCCTCAATTCCAACCCAAATTCCTTCCATTCCAACCCAAATTCCCTTGATTCCAACCCAAATTTCCCTGCATTCCAACCCAAATTCCCTGCATTCCAACCCAAATTCCCTCCATTCCAACCCAAATTCCCTCCATTGCAATCCGAATTTCCTCAATTCCAACCCAAATTCCCTCCATTCCAACCCAAATTCCCTCGATTCCATCCCAAATTCCCTGCATTCCATCCCAAATTCCCTGCATTCCATCCCAAATTCCTTCCATTCCAACCCAAATTCCCTCCATTCCAACCCAAATTCCCTGCATTCCATCCTAAATTTCCTCAATTCCAACCCAAATTCCCTCAATTCCAACCCAAATTCCTTCCATTCCAACCCAAATTCCTTCCATTCCAACCCAAATTCCCTCCATTCCAACCCAAATTCCCTGCATTCCATCCCAAATTCCCTCAATTCCAACCCAAATTCCCTGCATTCCATCCCAAATTCCCTCAATTCCATCCCAAATTCCCTCCATTCCAACCCAAATTCCCTCCATTCCAACCCAAATTCCTTCCATTCCATCCCAAATTCCCTCAATTCCAACCCAAATTCCCTCAATTCCAACCCAAATTCCCTCCATTCCATCCCAAATTCCCTGCATTCCAACCCAAATTCCCTCCGTTCCCTTTGAACATTCCCAACCCAGCTCTTGCCCATCCGCACCTCCCCGAGCCCAGGAACCCGGTTGCCGACGGCGCCCATCGCTGCCTCCCATCCCCTCCTCCCCGGTCCCCACTCGCGAGGCATCTCCAGCGAGGCAGAGGAGTCCTCAGCTGAGCCTTCCTCCCTGCGCCCGCTCCCCCCCCCATGGCAGCATTACCTGTACACGAGGACGTCGTCGGAGGAGCTGTTGTATTGGATCTGGTACATCCGCATCCCGGGGAGGTGATGCTGGGAAGGCCACTGGATAAGAGCGGAGGAAGACGTCAGCTCGGCGACCATCACCTCCTGTTGAGCCTTCGTTTCGTTGGGGAAGCTCGCCTTGGCCGAGATGAGGATATCCGAGGGGTTCGGCTCAGCATCCTTCTCACAATTGGTGCTGTTGGCCAGGTTGGGGTACGGGCTCACAAGGAGCTCGACCGGCGCCGTCGACTCGCCCGCGGCGTTGGATGCTATGCAGGTAAAGGTGCCTTTATCCCCTAAGGAAGCAAGCAGGATATCCAGGGTCCCGTTTTCATAGGAGATAGTCCTGGATGTGTTCGAGACGAGCTTCCCATCGGGAGAGATCCATCGGACGTAAGGATCGGGATCGCCGACGGCTTTGCACTTCAAGGAGATGCTTTGGCCTTCGGTTGCCGCCAGCTTGGGGGTGCGGTGGGTGATCATGGGGGGCTCGCACACGAACTCCTCCTCTTTGATGGACCAGAAGTACTTGCCCATGAGCTCCGGCGGCGAGGCGCAGGTTTCCAGGTCGTCCTCCCTGGTGAGGCGCCTCAACCAGACGAGTTCGCAGTTGCAATGCAAAGGGTTCCCCCCGAAGCTCAGCACCAACGAGGACAACGGCGAGCCCTTGGATTTGGTGTACACGGGTATCCTGGAAAACAAGGGATCCGGAGGGATCTTCTTTTTCAGCTTGTTGGAGGTCATGTCCAAGCGGGCGAGCTTGTGTAGGTTGGAGAAGATCCCTTCCGGCACGGCCTCGATGAGGTTGTGGTCCAAGCTGATGGTGTTGACGTTGGAGAGCTTGGCGATGGTCTCCCAAGGGACGTGGACCAGGTTGTTGTAGGACAGATCCAGGTCTTCGATGGTCTCAATGAAGTCGTCCAAGGAGCCGGGGGAGATGGAGCTCAGTTGGTTGTTGCTGAGGATTAAGTGTCGGAGGTTAATTAAACCTTTGAAGTGGTCCTCGTTGATGCGAGTCAAGCGGTTGCTGTCCAAGTGCAAGGCGTGGAGGCCTTTGAGATCGAAGAAGGCGTAAGGCATGATCTGGCTGATGGTGTTCCTGGAGAGCGTCAAGTGGATGAGGTTGGTCATGTTGGCGAAGTCCTTCCTCCTCAGGGTGGTGATGAAGTTGTCCATCAACCGCAGCTCTGCCGTCCGCCGGTCGATGCTGGGGGGCACGAAGAGGAGCCCCGTCTTCGTGCAGAGGATGGTGAAGGATGGGGAGAGGTTTTGGCACATGCAGCGCTTGGGACACATCATGGCCTTCACGGCTGTGCTGATAACCAGGAGGGAGACGACCAGCCTTTCCATCGTAAGAAGAGCGACAGGCCTGAAGGGGAGGGAGAAAGGCACGTAAAGAGGGGGGAAAGGAGGAGTAAAGAGAGGGGAAAGGAGGGGAAATGCATTGGAATAGAACGGAAAGAAGGGGAAATGCATGGAAAGAGAGGGGAAAGAAGGGGAAATGCACTGAAATAGAGGAGAAAGAAGGAGTAAAGAGAGGGGAAAGAAGGAGAAATGCATGGAAAGAGAGGGGAAAGGCGGGGAATGCATGGAAATAGAGGGGAAAGAAGGGGGAATGCACTGAAATAGAGGAGAAAGAAGGAGTAAAGAGAGGGGAAAGAAGGAGAAATGCATGGAAAGAGAGGGAAAGAAAGAGAAATGCATGGAAATAGAGGGGAAAGAAGGAGTAAGTAGAGGGGAAAGAAGGAGAAATGCATGGAAAGAGGCGAAAGAAGGAGAAATGCATGGAAAGAGAGGGGAAAGGAGGAGAAATGCATGGAAAGAGAGGGAAAGAAGGAGAAATGCATGGAAAGAGAGGGGAAAGAAGGAGTAAATAGAGGGGAAAGAAGGAGAAATGCATGGAAAGAGGCGAAAGAAGGAGAAATGAGTGGAAAGAGAGGGGAAAGAAGGGGAAATGCACTGAAATAGAGGAGAAAGAAGGAGTAGAGGGGAAAGAAGGAAAAATGCATGGAAAGAGAGGGGAAAGAAGGGGAAATGCATGGAAATAGAGGGAAAGAAAGAGAAATGCATGGAAATAGAGGGGAAAGAAGGGGAAATGCATGGAAATAGAGGAGAAAGAAGGAGTAAAGAGAGGGGAAAGAAGGAGAAATGCATGGAAAAAGACGGAAAGAAAGAGAAATCCATGGAAATAGAGGGGAAAGAAGGGGAAATGCATGGAAATAGGCCTTAGGAATGGGTTTACATCGATGTTTTCAATGCAAACTGGAAACACCTTCCAAAGACCGCGATGGCTTTCCCTGCTCATCCTAACTTGGCTGGTTTTAGGGGGAAGAGCTTGGCGTTCGGCTCTGCTCTCCTCCTGCCTATGGGGGCCCAGTCCATGGGTCATGGACCACAGCACACGGTGGCCAATGCGATGCTGATGCCTCTGAAGGACAAGCATTGATAGAGATGGCGTTGAAAGCACTCAGAACGGGGAAAGAGAAGACCCAAGCTCCTTGAGCTTCGCTGTGACCTCGGCCCATGGAGGATTCCGGGGCATTTGCGGGAGGACGGCAAAAGAACCGCGCTTCTAAAAGGCTTTAAAAACCCCCAAACCGTCAAAAAATTCCCATTTCGGAAATGCAATCTTCTGTATGAGGCGTATTCTCTCAATAGACCAAAACCTGCCCAAAATGATGCTCTCAAGGCTCATCTTTCCGCAACACGAAGCCCCGGATGGGCTCGTTTGTCTCCATGACAGTGAATTGCACTGATTGCGGCTGAGAGTGAAGAGTTGGGGGGCAATGGGGGGGTTGGTTTGGGGGGGGGGGTGTAGTCTTCCTACATAGGCAAGGCAGATGGACAACGTTTGGCAGCCTTCAACAGCGGGGGGACAAGTCTATAATGGTCCAAGCATCTGCTATGGGGGGAGATAAAGCCCGGCGCCCGTGAGGGAAGAGCCATGGAATGCTCCCGATCCTATGGAAAGGGTCAATGGGGAGGGCGAGGGGTGGAAAAGGGGGGGGATTGAAAGGAGGGGGGGAGATGGGTTGGGATGGAGCCGTGCGACAGCGTCCGAAACTGGAAGGGGAGGGGATAATTGTAGGTATTGTAATTAGAATAAATATAATAATGCATGCGTATGATTGTAAGAACTAGAATAATGATAATTAATCGTCATTATAATTGGATAATTAGAATTAGGATTAGAATTAATTATATTTATACATATTAAATGACAATCATAATAACTTTAATGATAACTGTATCATTAGAATAAATATAACTATATCATTAGAATAAATCTAATAATAAAGATGATTATACTAAATATAACTAGATAATTATATCTAATTAGATAATTATAATGAGGGTAATAATAAATATAGAATTGTAATAAATATAATAGATATAATTAAAATGAATGTCAGAAATTTGCAATTGTAAGTAGAAGAGTATCGATAGAATCCGAATAAATAGAATAATAAAGATAATTATACTAAATATAATAATAAATGTATAGGTATTATAACTATAACAACACATAATCAGACTAAATATAATAACAAATATATAATTATAATGACGATTGTTTAATTATAATAAAGATACTAATAAATATATCATTATAATGACAACTGTGCAATTATAATAAATAGAATAATAAATGTATAGTAATAATAAGGGGGAATGGGTTAAAACCAGTTTAGATTGGCTCTAAGGGGGAAACTCTTCCCTGTTGGGGTGCTGAGGCACTGGACTGGGTTGCCCAGGGAGGTTGTAGTGCTCCATCCCTGGCGGTGCTCAAGGCCAGGTTGGATGAAGCCTTGGGTGGGATGGTTTAGTGAGAGGTGTCCCTGTCCATGGCAGGGGGGTTGGAACTGGAGGATCTTGAGGTCCTGTCCAACCCCAACTGTTCTTTGAGTCTATGATTCTATAATGACGATTGTGTAATTATAAAAAATAGATGGTCCCCATAGATGGTCCTCATCGACCTCATAGATGGTCCTTATAGACCTCACAGATGGTCCTCATAGACCTCATAGATGTTCCCCATAGATGGTCCCCATAGACCTCATAGATGGTCCCCATAGACCTCATAGAAGGTCCCCATAGACCTCATAGATGGTCCTCATAGATTGTCCCCATAGATGGTCCCCACAGACCTCATAGATGGTCCTCATAGATGGTCCCCATAGAACTCATAGATGGTCCTCATAGACCTCATAGATGGTCCTTATAGACCTCACAGATGGTCCCCATAGACCTCATAGATATTCCCCATAGATGGTCCCCATAGACCTCATAGATGGTCCTTATAGACCTCATAGATGGTCCCCATAGATGGTCCCCATAGACCTCATAGATGGTCCTCATAGACCTCATAGATGGTCCTTATAGACCTCATAGATGGTCCCCATAGATGGTCCCCACAGACCTCATAGATGGTCCCCATAGACCTCATAGATGGTCCTCATATATTGTCCCCATAGACCTCATAGAAGGTCCCCATAGACCTCATAGATGGTCCTCATAGATTGTCCCCATAGATGGTCCCCACAGACCTCATAGATGGTCCTCATAGATGGTCCCCATAGAACTCATAGATGGTCCTCATAGACCTCATAGATGGTCCTTATAGACCTCACAGATGGTCCCCATAGACCTCATAGATGTTCCCCATAGATGGTCCCCATAGATGGTCCCCATAGACCTCATAGATGGTACTTATAGACCTCATAGATGGTCCCCATAGATGGTCCCCATAGACCTCATAGATGGTCCCCATAGACCTCATAGATGGTCCTTATAGACCTCATAGATGGTCCCCATAGATGGTCCCCATAGACCTCATAGATGGTCCCCATAGACCTCATAGATGGTCCTTATAGATCTCATAGGTGGTCCCCATAGATGGTCCCCATAGACCTCATAGATGGTCCCCATAGACCTCATAGAAGGTCCCCATAGACCTCATAGATGGTCCTCATAGATGGTCCCCATAGAACTCATAAATGGTCCCCATAGATGGTCCCCATAGATGGTCCCCATAGACCTCATAGATGGTCCTTATAGACCTCATAGATGGTCCTCATTGCTGAGGCACCACTGTCCTCAGATCTTCCCTCTCCTCCTCCCATCCACCCAGACACAAGGAGCCAAACAGCCCCCATTGGACCGGCACTTCCCCAGCGCACATCCAAGGAGCATCCGTCCCTTGCACGTTGGGATAGGGACCAGCACCTCCGGCAGGACCTCGCCTCCATGCTGCTTCATCAGCCCGGCTCCAGCATTCCCGATGGAGAAATCCGAGCAGCGAGCTGGAAAACCCCAACCTAAGGCACGGTCCTCGAGTGCAGCTGCATCAGCAGCGGGTGATGCTATCCGGCTCCCTCAGGGCTGGATCACAGCGGTGCTGTGCTGACCCAGCTCCGCTCGAAGCGAGCCGGAGCTCTCTGCATTGCCCAATGGAGCCGTACGTGGGTTTAAAGCTTTAAGGAGCATGGATTCCTAAGCTCCTCCTTAAAAGCGAACCTCCCAACCCTCCCCAAAAACCCCAAAACCCCACGTTTGCGCCCCAAAAAGACATCAAAGCCCGACCCCCAGAATCACCGCATCTTCACAAGAGGGGATGGGGATTAAGGAGCACCTTCCCTGCCCTTCAAGCCACAGAGCCAATAACCCACGTCAGACAAGGGATGCAGCCTTCCCCTCTTTACAGAGGAGCTCGTCTGCATTTGAAAGCCACAACAGCAAAGGGATCGAGATTCCTACTAGGAATAGCTTCCTCCGTGCCCTATATCCAGCTCCCGGTATTCCCATCCTCCTCTGAACAAACCCCTGCTTGGAAACAGCGCTCCAAGCGCGGCCTCACGTGGATCCATATGGATCTCCTATGGAAGTCGCACAGCATCCGTGGCATAAAAGCATCTTCCCGAGGAAAAGAAGGGATGCGACCCCCCCCAAACGCCATAGGAACGAATCACAGCATCTCCCTTCCCTGCATCCCCCTCCCTTTTCCGCCCATCTTGGCCATGGCTTTCAATCCGTGCCATCAGCGCTCACAGCCCTGCTCATTCCTAGGATGTGGGTGCTAAGTTGGAAGGGATCGGGAAGTTATCCCATGGGAATGAGCTGAGCCACAGAGCTATTAGGAAACTACCCCTAAAAGAGGCTTAACTCCTGCAGGTACCTTGAAATAGCAGCGCTCACGAGGCACCAAAGCTTTGCCGAGCCTTTTTCCCTGCTCCCATCCCTTTTTCCCTGTTCCCATCCCTTTTTCCCTGCTCCCATCCCTTTTTCCCTGTTCCCATCCCTTTTTCCCTGTTCCCATCCCTTTTTCCCTGTTCCCATCCCTTTTTCCCTGCTCCCATCCCTTTTTCCCTGTTCCCATCCCTTTTTTCCCTGTTCCCATCCCTTTTTCCCCATTCCCATCCCTTTTTCCCTGTTCCCATCCCTTTTTCCCTGCTCCCATCCCTTTTTCCCTGCTCCCATCCCTTTTTCCCTGCTCCCATCCCTTTTTTCCCTGTTCCCATCCCTTTTTCCCTGCTCCCATCCCTTTTTCCCTGCTCCCATCCCTTTTTTCCCTGCTCCCATCCCTTTTTCCCTGTTCCCATCCCTTTTTCCCTGCTCTCATCCCTTTTTCCCTGCTCCCATCCCTTTTTCCCTGCTCCCATCCCTTTTTCCCTGCTCCCATCCCTTTTTCCCTGCTCCCATCCCTTTTTCCCTGCTCCCATCCCTTTTTCCCCGTTCCCATCCCTTTTTCCCTGTTCCCATCCCTTTTTCCCTGCTCCCATCCCTTTTTCCCTGCTCCCATCCCTTTTTCCCTGCTCCCATCCCTTTTTCCCTGCTCCCATCCCTTTTTCCCTGCTCCCATCCCTTTTTCCCCGTTCCCATCCCTTTTTCCCTGTTCCCATCCCTTTTTCCCTGCTCCCATCCCTTTTTCCCTGCTCCCATCCCTTTTTCCCTGTTCCAATCCCTTTTTCCCCCTTAATTCAAGTCATTCTGGGGCAACCCCTCCGGTGCAGCAGCCTCTGAGCTAGGCAGAGATGCAGGAAAGGACCAGACTCCACGCATCCGATGCTCCTGGCATCCTAAGCTCTCCCTATAGGAAGCTATTTTAGGGGTAAAACCCACCATAAAGGCAAACTGTGATAACCCCCAGATTCCATAGATCCGGCCAATTCCTTATCCCGACCCGATAATCCTCATTCCCATGCAAATCCACCTCGGAAACACGAAGCCAAGGGGAACCCGTGTCCATCCGCATGCAGCCCCGGGGCATGAAGGAATGAAAGCGCTGTGATTTATAAGGAAGCATTGGCCCTTAGGAATAGAGAAGGGATAAAAAGCTTCCTGTGTAGGTGCTGACAGCTCCGCTTGGCAAGAAAACAGCCATAAATCCAACCTTTACACCCACCTCCCCCCAAATTCACCTGAAATCAGGCCCTTTTAGCCCCAAAACACCACTCTTTTACCCCAAAACCACCCCAAACCCAACCAAACCAAAACGCCTGCAACTAAGAACGCCCGCTTAGGGGTTAATATAGACGAGAGGATGCTAACACTAAGTAGGACAAATACAGACAACGCCGATGATGACCTGATTTAATGCATCGCGTTTCATCCCAGGAAGGGGAGAAATGTGCCAGCACAGCAAAACCGGGAGCTCTATAACAACCTCAGTGTCGGGTAGGGTTGCTGATGGCATCAATAGGATGGGACGGGGGATTCAATGCTCTCAGGTCTGGGATTTCAGGCATAGAAATGGCTTCAAATGACAAGGAAGAGCTGTGAAAAGAGGGGGGGGAAGCAAATCTGGCTGTTTTCTAAGCCCTAAGAGATGCCCCATTGGCATCTGAAGGCTGCCATGGGCCCGGGTCAAGCTGGAAAGCACAAGTCCAGACCTATCCCCTTTATCCTCCCATCCGCGTCCATGGGATGAGAAGAGCGAGCGATGCTCGTCTGCGTTACCCGTTGGTTTCATGCAGTAGATATTGAGGACCAAAACCCATTTTGGGCACCAATCCGGAGTTTTCCATGGACAAAACGCCTTCAGAAAGCCCCTATGAGCACCCAGGGCGTTACAGGCTGCAAAAAGAAGAGACTTTGGGTGGTTGAAAGAGGCTTCGTCATGAGAGCATCGCCTTCGATGCCCACTGCTCAGCCTCCCCATCTCCTTTGTCAGCTTTCGAAGCATTAAATGCAATGGAGATGGTATTGCCCTGAGCATCCTTGGCTCATAACAGAGAACAGGCCATCGAGGGGGGACCAGAACCACACCAATCGCCCTTCGCTGCTCGCGTTTCGGCGTGAAAGGCGACCCTATGGAGGGCACGCTCCAATGGAGACCAACAGGCTGAGGTTTAACCAAAGCTTTCACGTTTGTGTTGAAGATCGAAGGGGGAAAAAGGGCCCAAATCGGGTGGTTTTGGGGTCATGGGATGGCTCTCGGCCCAACGGCACGGCTATTTCCAACCCGATGAGGACGTCGTCCATGGAACCGCGCTCCATCATTCCGGCTGGAGGCAAGGAGCGAGGCCATGCCTGGAGGCTCTTGGGATGGGAGGAGAAGGAAACAGATCCTATGGGTGCAACAAGAGCAGGGAATAAAGCGGGTTGGGGACCACCTTCCATTGAGTCCAACCGCGTCCAGCGCTAAACCGTGTCGCGGAGGACGGCGTCGGCACGGGTTTTGGGGCCGTTTCGGTGCTTTAAGGCCATCGAGAGAAGGAAAGGGGTGTTTGGTCAAGCCCAATTCTCTCCCATAGCCTGCAGACCCTTGGTGGAGGGAGCCTTTTGGACATGGGGGTGAGTTCGTGGGCATGAGCTCGTGTCCGTACTTGGCTTGCGCTCCAAGGGAGCTCTTCCATCACTATCCATGAGGCAGGAATGCAAAGGTCTCCAAAAGCAGCATTCCCCATCATTATCCATTAGGAAGGAATGCAAAGGTCTCCAAAAGCAGCATTCCCCATCCTTATCCATTAGGAAGGAATACAAAGGTCTCCAAAAGCAGCATTCCCCATCATTATCCATTAGGAAGGAATGCAAAGGTCTCCAAAAGCATCACTTCCCATCATTATCCATTAGGAAGGAATGCAAAGGTCTCCAAAAGCAGCATTCCCCATCATTATCCGTTAGGAAGGAATGCAAAGGTCTCCAAAAGCATCACTTCCCATCATTATCCGTTAGGAAAGAATGCAAAGGTCTCCAAAAGCATCACTTCCCATCATTATCCGTTAGGAAGGAATGCAAAGGTCTCCAAAAGCAGCATTCCCCATCATTATCCATTAGGAAGGAATACAAAGGTCTCCAAAAGCAGCATTCCCCATCATTATCCATGAGGCAGGAATGCAAAGGTCTCCGAAAGCAGCATTCCCCATCATTATCCATGAGGCAGGAATACAAAGGCCCAACACAGGGCACACCAAAGAGACACCTCTGGTTTCAACCTGCTTCGTGCCACGAATCCATAGGGATTGGAATGGGTTCTCCAAAGCACATCGGGTCTAACGCCCGGGCTCCGTGGCTTCAACCACGACCTAAAGGGGTGAGCAAAGGCCCGAGTGCTTTCAAAGCCACTGAAATGAGGGGGAATGCCCTTCGGGAGCACCAAGATCCCTTGGGACGATGGCTTGAGTGGGCCGGCAGCACAAACGGGGGCTTCGGCATGAGCATGGGGGGTCTTCTTCCAAGAGGAAAGGCTGGCTGCACCTCCAGCTCCTCCTTATATATCTCTATATATCCGTTAGATTTATATCATTATATATATATCTGTTATGTTATGTATAATTCTATATATATCCATTCTGTCATATATAATTCCATATATCCATTGTATTATATATAATTCGATATATCCATTTTATTAGATATGATTATATATTCTTTTATTATTATATTTATATATTATATCTATGACATTATCCTATTAATAATTATATATTAGATATCTATATATAATGATATATTTGATATGCGTATACAATTATATATATTAGATATCCATATATAATTCTATGTTATATATCCATATGTAATTATATATATTAGATATCCATATATAATTATGTTATATATCCATCTGTAATTATATATATTAGATATGCATATACAATTACATATGTTAGATATCCATATATAATTATACTTATTAGTTATCCATATATAATTATATATATTAGATAGCCATATATAATTATATATGTTATATATCCATATATAATTATATATGTTATATATCCATATGTAATTATATATATTAGATATGCATATATAATTGTATATATTAGCTATCCATATATAATTATATACATTAGCTATCTATATATAATTATACATATTAGCTATCCATATATAATTATACATATTAGCTATCTGTATATAATTATATACATTAGATATCCATATATAATTATATATGTTATATATCCATGTATAATTGTATACATTAGATATCTATATACAATTATCTACATTAGTTATCCATATATAATTATATACATTAGCTATCCATATATAATTATATATGTTACATATCCATATATGATTATATCCATATATAATTATATATGTTATATATCCATATATAATTATATACATTAGCTATCCATATATAATTATACATATTAGCTATCCATATATAATTGCATACATTACCTATCCATATGCAATTGCATACATTAGCTCTCCATATGCAATTCCATACATTAGCTCTCCATATGCAAGGGTTAGGGTTAAGGTGAGGGTTAGGGTTAGGGTCAGCATCAGGGTTATGGTTAGGGTTAGGTTTAGGGTCAGGGTTAGGGTATGGGTTAGGTTCAGGGTTGCGGTTATGGTCAGGGTCATGGTTATGGTTAGGATCAGGGTCAGTGTTAGGGTCAGGGTCATGGTCATGGTTCGGGTCATGGTTAGGGTCAGGGTTAGGGTTAGGGTTAGGGTTAGGGTCAGGGTCAGTGTTAGGGTCATGGTCATGGTTAGGGTCAGGGTTAGGGTCAGGGTTAGGTTTCGCGTTAGGCAGAGCTAAAGAGAGCACCGCAAACTGCTCTGAATGGGCTGAGATTGAGCACTGGGAATGAAGAGAAGAAATGGACAAAGGAAGGCCCCAAAATGCTCCTTTTTGATACCTTTGGAATTGCGCCCTCCACTCGAGACAATGAACCCAGCTTTAACCAAATCTTCCCACTTTGGGCTCAGAAAAGCCTGGTTGAAACCAACTGGGGGGGCCCAGAGCATCCCTAAGGGTACCAATGAGGCAGCTTTGCAGGATTGCCCTCAGCACGCATAGGACAGGGCTCAGGGAGCCTTGATATCCGGCTGGAAGAGCCATTGCTATCCATTAGGAATGAACAGGCACTGATTGCTCCATAGGGAATTCCTGTCCCTTTGGGGCTGCCCCTTTGCCCAGGCTCGATGCTCGCCTAGAACAGGCCACGGAGCTCGGGACCGGGGCAGAGGAGGGGAAATCCTTTGTTCCCAATGGAAACACGAATGGAAAACCCCACCAAAGGGATCATAAAGGGAGAGAAATCAGTGCAGCTTCTCTCTGGAGAGCTTCTCCTGCCTCGGAATTCCCGGTGTTCGATCCGTAGGGAGGTTTCCTCCGTTACAGGGGGAACGCAGCCGACAGGCAATGGGGTCGTTTCGCTCCGTTTTCCGACGTTAAAGGGGAAAATCTCTGTCCCTACATAATTTATTTATGTAAATTTACATGATTTATTTATGTAAATAAATTATTATTTACATAATAATATAATAATATTATAATATAGAATAGTATTATATGTGTAATATATATATTAGCATTTTATATGTCGAATAGTAGATATAGCATTATATGTACACACAGCCGCTTAATACCTACTGGGGATTATATATATTTATTATTAATAATATTACTGTATGTAATAATATTATATAGTATTTTATTATATTATTATATATTATTATGTTATAGTATTATATGCATCATGATAAATAACTATAGAATAATGTAATAATATTATTATATGTAATGCCATTATATATGCTATGTATCTTATAGCATTTTATATATAGAATAGGAGATATATCATTATATATATATACACAGTCATTTAATACCTACTGGGGATTATATATATATATAATATATATACTATATATATTATATATATGTTATATATATACACTATATATATTATATTATTAGTAATATTACTATATAATATTATTCTATATTATTCTATTATTAGATATTATGTCATACTATTATATTAGAGTATTATCCACATAATGATAAATAATAATATAATAATATTATTATATATAATACTATTCTATATTATATATATGAAAATCACATTTTATATTTAGAATAGTAGATATATCGTTATATATATACACGGTTGCTTAATGCCTACTGGGGATTATATATATATTATTATTAGTAATGTTACTATATATATAATAATATATAACATTTCACTATGTGACTATGTATTATATTATTCTATAAATAATAATAATTAGTAATAAAATAATGCTGTTATTCTATAATAGTATTATATCTACTACATATAAACCAGCATTTTGCATACATAATAGTGGGTACATCATTATACACCCGCCGGCATTTAACCCCTATCTAACCCAAGCCAACTGCCCGCTGCTTGGTGGCTCCTGCTCCTGACGGCACCGACGGGATCGGCTCTCCATAGGAAACCCCATTCCCACCACCATCCGCACCGCTGAGCAGGGCGGCCTGGAAGAGACGGGAATAGCTTCCCATTCCCCTGCCCACCGCCCTTCCAAGACACGGGAATGGGCCGTGCTCATCCACGGAGCAAACCCGCCCGCTCCAAGCGGGATGCTGGCAGCATCCCGCTTGGAGCATCCATGGCAGCAGAAAGCATCCCAAATACGCTGCTTATTCCCAACGCAAGATCCAGGCTTGGCAATCGGGTGCTATAGGAAGAGGGGTGATGCCGTAGCGGGTCCTTGCTCCATCACAAGAGCCTTGTGGGTCCAGTGCGAGGCACCCTGCCCATGGGTGACCTTCAGGTCCTTAGCACCATCAGCGCGCAGAAGAGGCAGGGAATGGGATTATCCCTCGGGAAAAGCACGGATCCAGCGCTCAGCAGCCCCATTCCCGTGGCCGGGCGCAGGATGGGCCCTCTCGTGGTCAGCGCAGCGAGCAGGCGCTGCGCTCAAGGTAGCAGAGGGGGGAGATGCTGCACTGCCTGCGGCGACACCGGACTCACCCCATTTACCGAGGGGGAAAGTCGGGGATAAGCCGAAAACCGGCGCTTTTCACCCCAAAAGAAGGGGGGAAAGGGCTGGGTTTGGTGAACGGGGGGTATCCGGCACGAATAAGCTCGGTGCTGAGCACAATCGCGGCTGGTTTCTGGTCTTTTAAGGCTAAAGAAGGTGGTGGTGGGGGGGTTTAAGCCTTGGGCATCCCAATGCGAGCGCTCTCAATCACAGCCGCTGAGTGCTACTACGGGTCCATGCATTAAGCTCTGCTCGGAGACCATGGGGCTCTGGTAGGGCAAAGCCTCGCTTTGCCAAAGCACAGACCCATTTCCCATAGGATTTTCCAGGCCCTCCATCCCCGCTCCCCCAGCCCAGCCTCCAATCCGGCTCCATGGGCTCTGCCATTCCCGTCGTAGGGAATCACCTCCGCCAGCCTCAATGACACAGTCGGTCACCCCCAACGCTACCCCCGGCCGCGACTGTAGCATCAGGAGCCGGCTGCCAGCCTGCAGAGAACCGGGATTGGATGGGAGCAGGGAATGTCGCCCGCTTCCATAGGGAAAGCAAACCGGGATGGAAGCATCCACAACCCCATCACATCCACACACCCCCCCCCAACCCCAGCAGTGATGCTCCTCGCTAGGAACCCCCGTGCCTTGCAAGCATCCCTCGGATCTCCGCAGCATTCCAGCGGCTGGGAAGGGTGGATCCCACCTCGGGAAGCGCAATCCATGGAGCAGGGCGGTGACACTGCAATTTATCACCGAAGGGACGGCGGCAGAGAACCAGCGCCTCCGTGCTGGGGTAAGGACCCCGGCTCCGCAGCGATGCTATGGGAGGATGAAGAAGGGGGGGGACCGCTTGCTCTCCATCACCCCCTGCCCCATCCCGCACCCCGATGGGGCCGGTAACCGGTACCGGAGCCCCTCGCTCACCTCTCCCGTTCGGAGCCTACAGGGGCGGCATCACCTCGGCTGTGCCCCCCCCGCCGCCGCCTCCATCGCCGCCTCCATCGCCGCCTCCGCCGCCCATGGTCGGTAACGGCGGAGCCTCCCGCACCGGCGGAGCCGGGCAGCGCCGCTGCCGCAGGGGCCGCCCCGCCCCGGCTCCGCGCAGCGGCGGCGGAGGAGGAGGAGGAGGAGGAGGAGGAAGAAGAGAGGAGGAGGAAGGGGGAGGAAGGCGGCTCCGCCCCGCCCCGCCCGATGGCCGCAGCCCCGGTGCGGAGACAGAGGAGGGAGATGCGGCCCTTGCCCCGGTGGTACCCAAGGAGCATCCCTATGGTTCGGTGTTGGGATGCAGGGAGCAGCATCCCCCAGTGATGGGGACACCAGGGAGGGAGATGCGGCCCTTGCCCCAGTGGTACCCATGGAGCATCCCTGTGGGGCGGTGTTGGGATGCAGGGAGCAGCATCCCCTGGTGATGCAGAGACCAGGGAGGGAGATGCGGCCCTTGCCCCAGTGGTACCCAAGGAGCATCCTTGTGGTCCGGTGTTGGGATGTAGGGAGCAGCATCCCCCAGTGATGTGGGGATCAGGGAGGGAGATGCGGCCCTTGTCCCGGTGGTACCCATGGAGCATCCCTGTGGTCCGGTGTTGGGATGCAGGGAGCAGCATCCCCTGGTGATGCAGAGACCAGGGAGGGAGATGCGGCCCTTGCCCCAGTGGTACCCAAGGAGCATCCCTATGGTCCGGTGTTGGGATGCAGGGAGCAGCATCCCCCAGTGATGCAGAGACCAGGGAGGGAGATGCGGCCCTTGCCCCAGTGGTACCCATGGAGCATCCCTGTGGTCCGGTGTTGGGATGCAGGGAGCAGCATCCCCCGGTGATGGGGACACCAGGGAGGGAGATGCGGCCCTTGCCCCAGTGGTACCCATGGAGCATCCTTGTGGTCCGGTGTTGGGATGCAGGGAGCAGCATCCCCTGGTGATGCAGAGACCAGGGAGGGAGATGCGGCCCTTGCCCCAGTGGTACCCATGGAGCATCCTTGTGGTCCGGTGTTGGGATGCAGGGAGCAGCATCCCCTGGTGATGCAGAGACCAGGGAGGGAGATGCGGCCCTTGCCCCAGTGGTACCCAAGGAGCATCCCTATGGTCTGGTGTTGGGATGCAGGGAGCAGCATCCCCCAGTGATGGGGACACCAGGGAGGGAGATGCGGCCCTTGCCCCAGTGGTACCCAAGGAGCATCCCTGTGGGGCGGTGTTGGGATGCAGGGAGCAGCATCCCCCGGTGATGTGGAGATCAGGGAGGGAGATGCAGCCCTTGCCCCAGTGGTACCCATGGAGCATCCCTGTGGTCCGGTGTTGGGATGCAGGGAGCAGCATCCCCCGGTGATGCGGAGAGCAGGGAGGGAGATGCGACCCTTGCCCCAGTGGTACCCATGGAGCATCCCTATGGTCTGGTGTTGGGATGCAGGGAGCAGCATCCCCCAGTGATGCAGAGACCAGGGAGGGAGATGCTGCATTTTCCCCAGTGGTACCCATGGAGCATCCCTATGGTCTGGTGTTGGGATGCAGGGAGCAGCATCCAGTAACCAGCACCAGGGAAGGTTTAGACTGGATATTGGGAAGCCGTTCTGCTCCATTGTGGAGCATTGGAACAGGCTGCCCAGTGCTCAAGTCTTTATCCCTGCGGGTACTTAGACCTTTAGACACCAAGGGGCAAGATTCAGTGATGGGTTTAGGATCAGACCCAATCTAAAGGGCCTTTTCCAACCCAAATGGTTCCATCCTGGTCCACAGCCAAAGAGCATCGCAAGGGCTTCAAAGTGCCCTGGACCACCCCTTGCATTGGGTCAGCGTGGAGCAGTTATTCCCTATGTGCGATCCTGGTTTCGGGAAGTTGAAGGGCACAAGCGTGGAGCAGGGGTGTCCATGCGAGGGATGCGATGCTGAGCCATGGCCCTGTGCGCGGTCGCTGTGCTTTTTGCTTAGGGCCTCTGGTAGGGAGAAGCTGCCTCGCGTTAGATGGGAAATGGAAAATCCATGAAATCCATGGAAGCAAAGGAAGGGAAAACCCCTCCAAAATCCTCTTTTTTTTTTTTTTTTTTCTTTTCGCTGTGCAAAGCGAAGCCAAATCCCGGGATTTTGAAAGGGAAGGGATTTAAAGAGGGGTTTCCTCTGGTTTACACCAATCCCTTGCGCGTCGAATAGGGATAACGGCTCTCAGAGCATCCTCACCTCCTGCACAACTCCATTAGAGGCAGTGGCACAATCCCCACCCTGGGGAAGGTTTGGGGAAAGGGAATTGTTGCCGAATCCTCGCTCTCCTATGAGTGACGCCAAGCACAAGCTTGGAGACGTCATTCACGCTCCTAGGGATGAGTCCTAAGGCCAGGATGGGGCCGGGTAAGAGACGCATCCCGGTAGCATCTTCCCCTTGGGGACCAGAGATGCGCTTGCACATCAGTGCTCTCCACGCAGGGATGCTAATGGCTCTATTGAGTGCCTGGAGGGGCGTTAGCAACCGGATGAAGGGAATTGGTCCGGAATCCTCTTCCATGTGGAATCCTCTCCTAGGGTTTCTTCCATCATCGACCCCAAGGCTCCAACACAGAGCCCAAAGGGGCCTCACCTCCACCTGCTCCGTCCTGAGGGACCCCTCCGCTGGTCCCCTCCATGCAGGGGTTTAGAGGGGGCTGCGTGCCGCTGGACGGGTTGGGGCTGGCCATTGCTTTGCTTTGTGTCGTTGTAGTTTGAGGTAGTTTGCTGTGTTTTATTGTATTTTACTGTATTTTATTGTAGTTCACTGTATTTTATTGTAGTTCACTGTATTTTATTGTAGTTTACTGTATTTTATTGTAGTTTACTGTATTTTATTGTAGTTCACTGTATTTTATTGTAGTTTACTGTATTTTATTGTATTTTACTGTATTTTATTATAGTTTGTTGTATTTTATTGTAGTTTGCTGTATTTTATTGTAGTTTGTTGTATTTTATTGTAGTTTGCTGTATTTTATTGTAGTTTGCTGTATTTCACTGTATTTTACTGTATTTTATTGTGGTTTAGTTTAGCTTTTTAATTTTATTTTTATTTTATTTTACTTTATTTATTTTATTTTTAATTTTACTTTAATTTTATTTGTTTGATTTTACTTTGTTTAATTTTATTTATTTATTGTATTTTATTTTATTTTACTTTATTTTTATATTACTTTATTTAATTTTATTTTTATTGTATTTTGTTTATTTTATTTTTATATTACTGTAATTTTACTTTATTGTATTTTATTTATTTCATTTTATATTTTATTTTACTTTATTTTATTTATTTATTCAACTTTTTATTTTATTTTATTCTAATTTACTTTACTTTATTTATTTTATTTGATTTTACTAAATTTTATTTTTATTTTATTTTATTTTTAATTTTTATTTTATTTTTAATTCTATTTTATTTAATTTTTTTTACTTTTATTTTATTTTTAATTCTATTGAATTTAATTAATTTTTATTTTATTTTTTAATTATATTCTCTTTAATTTAGTTTTATTCTTTTTTATTTTATTTTTAATACTTTTTTAATTTTATTTAATTTTATTAATTTTTATTTTATTTTTAATTACATTCTGTTTAATTTAATTTTATTAATTTTTATTTTACTTTTTAATTGTATTCTCTTTAATTTAGTTTTATTCTTTTTTATTTTAATTCTATTTTAGTTCATTTTATTTAATTTTATTAATTTTTATTTTGTTTTTTAATTGCACTCTCTTGAATTTTATCGATTTCTATTTTCTTTTTAACTTCTATTCTCTTTAATTTTATTTTCTTTTACTCCATTTTCTGTCCAGGCTGAAGCGTGTGGAACCGCACGACAACGAAGGGCATCCACTCGCCTGATGGCTGGGATAACACAGGAGGGTGCTCCGCGAGTACCACGAGGTGCTCATGATTTCCCTTCCAGCCGGCCAAGTGCTCACTAGGAGCTTCAGGACCCCGAGTGCACCTTAAGGCTCCTGCTTTTTACCTTTCTTTGCATTATTTAGCCCTTTTTGGGAGCCTTTGCTTGCTTTTTATTACTTCCGACCCCAAAGCACCTTCTGGTACCTGAAGGGGGCTACAAGGATGCTGGAGATGGGACCATCATCAGGGACTGCAGCGATGGGGCAAGGGGTGATGGGTTCCGACTGGAACAGGGGGAGTTCAGCTTGGAGATAAGGAAGCGAAGATGCCGAAGCTTTGGAATGGGTTGCCCGAGGATGCTGTGAATGCTCCATCCCTGGCAGCGCCCAAGGCAGCAACGGTCTATGGCGATACCCAGATGACGTTCAGCTCCTTTCCTTGCCATCGGAGCCAAAAGGACCCAAGCCCAACGGTACCTTTGAGATGCTCAGGTCGCTTTCGGAGTCAGGCTCTCTTTTGGAGCCGGTGCCCTTCGGATTCGGCCCTCGCATGGGGACACCACCTCCTATTCCCCCCCTCTCTCCGGTTGCGCGTTGGCCTCGAAGCGCATCCGTGCCTGTTGATGTCTGCAGGCTGGAGGCATTGGAAGCAGGGAAGAGCCGTGCTTCTCGGAGCTGCAATCTGAATTCATTTGCATCCCTGATGACTTCCAAATTAGAAGCTGTTATTGGTGTCTGGCTTGGCGGAGGAGAGCAGAGGATGCAGAATTCACTCCTCTATGTGACTGGCTACGTTAGCGGGGAAGGTGGCTTTGGGGGCTACAACAGAAGGAAAGCAGGGCAGGATTCCCAATCCAAACCATTCCATTGGTGTTAGCACGGGGAAGGCATCCCATCTCGACCTCAAATACGCACCAGCTTGGTTCTTGCCATCGAAAACAGCAAATGAGGCCCTTTGGGGGAAGAAACGATCCTTTGATGGGTGAAGGACCCATGCAAGGTATTCAGGCTATAAAGAGACCTGGGGAAGTAGGAGCACATGGACTTCTGCAGTGCAGAATACCTGCAATTAACACAACAGGGCTTTAACGAGTTAATGAAGGGCCATTAGCACCTCATTGCTTCTTCTAATGCCCCTCTTCCATTGAAGAGCCAGGTCTGGATAAGGAAGTCATCCCCTTGGTACCCACTCCCCATCAAGCAGGGCCCATCGCTGTGGCAACCAATTGAAGCCTCTTTGGGCTTCCTGTCTTTCGGTACCTGTTGCCATGCCTTCAGGGCTCTCTCCTTGAGCTAATAACAGGCTGAGTGCATTGTGGCAGCTCCTTCAAGAGGTGGTTGGAGATGCTCCTTTGTGCTATGAATCATCGCACGTCGGAGCACCCTTCTCTGCTTATAGGCCTTTCAATGTTAAGATGTAAATGTTAAGATTCTCTAATGCCCACGTCCTAATCTTTTATCTTATTATCTTTATCTTATCCTTACCTTGTCATCTTTATCTTATCTTTACCTTGTCATCTGCCCCTTGTCTCAGTTTCCTTTGCTTCTGGTTCACCGTTGCTTAGCTTGAGTCCCGGCATCTTCATGCTGCGTTACCGATGATGCTGGGTGACTCGGTTGCCAAGCTCACGTTGCGGGGTTGGAACGGGATGATCTTAAGCTCCCTTCCAACCCAACCCATTCCATGAATCCCTGGGGTTTCCCCTTCGGTGGCTCTTTATGGATATAAGGAATTGGAGAAATACCTTTTGGCCCTCCTTTGCGATCGCATCCGCGTCTCCTGGCCTCCGTAAGGCCCCAGAAGGGTTGACTGCTTTCAGCTCAGCCCAATAATTCCATTGCTCTCTTGGTGTGGAGAAGCCTTTTCCATAGGGAGCGATTCTTCTTCACCGACCGTGTCCAAGAAGACCTCGTTGAAGGTTCTCTGTGCACTGGAAGGAATAACTTGCTTCCAAAAGGCTCCTCTGCTTGGTGGCATCAGCATCGGAGGCCTCCCCAGCAAACGGAATAGGTTGGAAGGGTGAAGATGTCTTGCACCTGAGAACTGGTCCCTGTAAGGGCACCGAGGCAGCCACAGCACTCGAGATCCCCCTCATCTGCTCGTGTTGGCCTAACCCCCTTTCTGTGGCCCTTTGCTGCTCTCCAACCTGCCCCATGCTATTGGGATGCTCTTCTTTAACCATCGCCCTTTGCCTATTCTCCTCCTTGGGTTCTCTCACACTGGGCTTGGGCACGGGGCTCCCAATCGTCTCAACGCGGTCGTTTCTATTGCATAGGTCAATTTTCGGCAGGGTAAGGCCCTTGCACCACAATTCCCCTCCTTGCTCCCCTTCCGAGGCGTTGCGAGCGCACGCATCCTGCCGCGCGCAGGGCCGCATTGCGGGCTCCAGCGCATCTTTGCCTCACGAGGGGCTCTACCCTTGTGAAGTGCCGCACGTGTCCCACACTGCAGCTGGTTGCCATGTCAACCCCCTGAACGAGCCTTTCTTCTTGCAGAGAGGAGCGAAGGCAGGTACACGAAGCCCATTGATCTCGCCTCGCCGCCCCTCTTTCACTGCACCGCCTCTGCATCTTCCTAGGGATGCTCGGATGCGGATGGAGGAGGGCTTCCATAGCCGGCCTTGGGGTTGCGTTTGCTGTGGCTCTTCAAGGCGACCTGCAGAAGGGAAAAGCAATGGCGTACGAAGGCCAAACTGGGAGACGCGCTTGCCATCCTCTCCTATAGAAGCCGTTGCTGGGGGGCAATGGGGGTAAATAGGGCCTAGGATGGACCCAAGGCGTTGAAAACAGCCTAATGTGGGTCAGGTGAGACTTGGGTTGGTTTGCCAGGGCTCTATGTAGAGCTGTTAGTGCCAATGGGGTCTCCTGAGGAGACCCAATGCTTCCATCCTCAAGTTGTCCCATTCGGATGCTGTTTTGTCTATTACCTGGAAGCATTTGGCCCGGGAGCCAGCAGTGATGCAGGTCTTTACCAGGTCTTGCATCTTTGCTCTTCATTGTGTATTGCTGGGACAGAGCAGGAGGAGACTTGGAGGGGAAAGATCAGGCTCTGGGTTTGGTCCCTAAACCACATCGGGTCTCTTAGACTTACCCGAGTACCCCTTACAGCAATGGGCTGAGCGTTCAGTCCATGATGCCCCCGTATCAAAGCCCATTTGTCACGTCTGGCTCATTTGCCCCTGTCCCTTGATGCCAAAGGTTTCCACCACGTAACCAGCACCAAGACGATGGCAAAGCCAGGAGGAGCCAGACTTGCTTGGTTTGGGCCATTGAACTCAATGCATTCATCACATCTCTCGGCTGGATGGGTTGGGCAGGATGTGCAAGCACTACTTTAGCATCCCTCAGCCTCCCAACGTGTTTAATATTGGAGAAGCAAACAAACCAAAGGAGGAAGGCAAATATTGGACGTGGGGAAGACCGGGGTAAGGCTCCAAATGAAATATCCCACCTGTGTCCTGGCCTTGTTCTAGCCCCTCCTTGAGAAGATGCATTTCCACTGTCCATGGAAACTAAGGGGTGAATACCCTGCATCTTTCCCTTCATCTTGCTGTGGTCCTGGGGCTCAGCATGAAAGCAAACATCTGCAATGCCATTGACAGGTATTCCATGGCTGGAATGTTGCTATGAGCTCTTTTCCAGTGTCAGGGAATCGTTTGATAGACTAGATAGACTAGATAGACTAATAGGCATAGCTAGAGAGAGATAGACTAGATAGACTAATAGAATAGATAGACGAATAGACTAATAGACATAGATACATAGATAGGATAGACTAGTAGATAGACATAGATATAAATAGGATAGACTAATAGAAATAGAATAGATAGGCTAATAGACATAGAATAGATAGGCTAATAGGTAGAAATAGAATAGATAGACTAATAGACAGACATAGAATAGATAGGCTAATAGAAATAGAATAGATAGACTAATAGACATAGACTAGATAGACTAGATAGACTAATAGGCAGACATTTAATAGACTGAACCTTTTCCTATTCAGTTCTCCCAGTGCCCAACGGGGCAGCATTAAGATGAATCTTGCCTTACTGCGTATGGCCCAGCACACAGCAATGAAGGCTGCATGTGCCCAACAACCCTTCTCCATGCAACAGTACCGAGTTCTCTGCCCTTTTGCTGTTGAAAGGCAATAGGAAGCTATGGGTAGCAGCGAAGGGGGTTGACTCCTCTTCCACTGAGTCTCCAATTCCCTTGCAAGCCCTTCATGAGCTGAATTCTGCACTAGCGATCGCATCATACCTGGTGTCACACGGGATTGCCTTTAATAGGACTGAATCACTTCTGGATTGGGCTCTCGGCGGTGCTTTGCTGACTGCTGCTCCATCCTGCTCATCCAGGCTATGAGGACACCCCAAAATACCCGAGCTCTATCGCCACGAGCAGGTTTCTTCTCCCCAGGCTGCACTAAAGGGAAGCATTCATACATGGAGCACCAGCATTTCTATCCCTAACATCAACACTTAAACCTGCTACCCCCGTGAAGCCCTTTGGACACAGCAACCCCTAAAGATGCTCGGCATCGCTCCATGCCATGGGGGCCTCAAAGGACCCGGCTGTTAGAGCATCGTGGCTGGCAGTGAGAGCTTTAGCTCAAAGGGAGCAGGGGAAGCAGCAACCACGGTGTTTGGGAGCTCTGCTGCAATGGCAGCAGAAACTCATCTCGTGCTTCTCCCCATAGAGCGCAATGTGATGCTCAAGGCCAAGGCGTGGAGCATCAGGCTCTGCTGCTTGGGTACCAACCCCACCGGGATGCTTCCCACTGTGGAGCATCCCATTGCAACCAACATCAGGCGACATAAGCACCCTATTCCCCTATGGATGCGAGTCACTGCTTGAAGCTGATGGAAGGAATAGCTCGGTTTTCACTGGCTCTCATGGCTTTGATTTGCCCTATCATGGCATTTATCTTCATTATCAGACAAACCCAATGCAGTGGAGCACCGGAATTCCTCCCTAATGCTGCCCTGGAGCGGTCAGAAAGGATCGACAGGCTCATGCGTCAAGCCTAGAGGAGGCGAGATTGACTTTCAATGGGATTTGGAAGGGATAATCTCCCCTCTCAATGCAAGCTGGGTTCATTTGGCTCTCAGACAGCAAGGCTGGGGGCCCGACGGTGGCACATTGTGCCTTTGGTATGTAAGTAGCACTCAGGGAAAGCAATTGCGAGCGCGGCAATGGCAATCGAGTGGTTAAGGTATTAAGCGCTGCATGCATCGTGCTCCCATTCCCATTAAGGGCAATGCAGAAACTGAAGTCTGTCAGCCTGCAAATGCTAATGAATGAGCTGTTAATTAATTAATTGGTGAATAACACTTTGGTTCTTGTGTCCGAATAGGGCAGAACGCGCTTTAGGGCTGGAGGATGGAGAGACCGACCCCGTCGGTATTCCTACCATCAGGAGATGGGGGAAAAAGGAATCACATCCTGACCCGATGAGATTCGCTGTGCTGTTGAAGAGCTCAGGAGAGGAAGGCTTCTATCTTCAATCACTGCCTATCCATCTATCCAATCACTATCTCAGCAGTGATCGGAGCTAGGAGAGAACGCGGAGGTAAGGATAACCGGAAAGGGACATAGAAAAGGTGCTGGATTGGAGCTCCAGATTGGTTTATTTCGCATAATTCAGCTAATTTGCCTTAAAGGCAAGAGATTTGTTCAGCTGAATTGGCCTTTACTTCCCTATCAACCCCATAGGGGCCCCAACCTGAGTGGTCCCCCTTGATCTGATTTGCTTCTCTGGTTGCGCGTTGCCTCTTGGCCACCCTTCCCACTGCCTCCATCACCCCCTTCAAAGCCCCAGAGCTTCCTTCTATGAAGAGCAGGGCCCTTTGCTTCAGAGCTCGCGGGGTCTTTTGTTTCCCCCTTTAAATCCCAGGGGATTTGGGAGCAAGCCTGAACTCCATTGGGAACGGGAGGCGCAGAGCAAAGCTGAAGGCTTTAGGGCTTCCTATGAGCGTGTGTCGAGCATCTTCACGTCTCAGCACCCCGCACGCTCTCTTTCATCCAAGGTATCGAAGGAAACAGCGGATGGGGAGAAGGAAAACCATTCCTCTTCACACCATGCAGGGCCCAAAGCCATAGGATGAATGGTCTAAGGCGGGGGGGAGAGGGGGGGCTTGCAGCTGAGAGGGAACTGATGCTCAGATGAATGGAAGCTGGGGATAAGGAGAAAAGGCAGCGGGGCTCGGTGCGAATCTGTCCTCCCGTTGATGATCTCCTCATCCATGTCCTTGGAATGGGCATAAGAGCAATAGGGAGGCTTGGGTGGGAGTGGAGGGAAGGGTAGGATGCGGTCCTGCATCCAACACAGCATCCTGGGGGAGCAAATAGAGGGAAGCCCCCTCCACCTTCCCTTCTTGCTTGCGCGGAGCCTTCAGGTCCCTCAAGAGCAGCTTGGGACAGATGGAGCCAGGAGGATGGGTCCATCCGCTTGGGAAGACCCTTGAATAGGGATGTCAAGGCTCTCGCTGCTAGAAACACTGATGGTTCCGATCACCTGCAGGCTGGGAATGGGGATTGGAAATGGGGATTGGAAATGGGGATGAAATGGGAATGGAAATGGGGATTGGAAATGGAAATGGAAATGAGAACGAAATGTGGATGAAAACGGGAATGAAATGGGAATGGAAATGGGAACGAAATGGGAATGAAATGGGAATAAAACCAGGAAGGAAATGGGAATGGAAATGGGAATGAAATGGGAATGAAAATGGGAATGAAATGGGAATGGAAATGGGAATGGAAATGGGAATGAAATGGGAATGAAAATGGGAATGAAATGGGAATGGAAATGGGAATGGAAATGGGAATGAAATGGGAATGAAAACAGGAATGAAATGGGAATGGAAATGGGAATGGAAATGGAAATGACAATGGGAATGGAAATGGGAATGAAATAGGAATGACAATGGGAATGGAAATGGGAATGAAGTAGGAATGAAAATGGGAATGAAAATGGGAATGAAATGGGAATAAAACCAGGAAGGAAATGGAAATGGAAATGGGAATGAAAATGGGAATGAAATGGGAATAAAACCAGGAAGGAAATGGGAATGGAAATGGGAATGAAATGGGAATGAAAACGGGAATGAAATGGGAATGGAAATGGGAATGGAAATGGGAATGAAATGGGAATGAAAATGGGAATGATATGGGAATGAAAATGGGAATGGAAATGGGAATGAAATGGGAATGAAATGGGGATGAAAACAGGAATGAAATGGGAATGGAAATGGGAATCAAATGGGAATGAAAACAGGAATGAAATGGGAATGAAAATGGGAACGAAATGGGAAGAAAACGGGAATGAAATGGGAATGAAGCGGGAACGGAAACGATCGTGTTCCTGACAAAATTAGCTGGCTGTGGCAGATGATTCAGACTGCGAGCCCTGACGTGCACACGAAATGCTGCTTGTGGTTGTCTCAGCTGCAAGTGGGAAGCCCAAGGGGGAAGCCCTTGAGGAGTGATTTACAGCGAGGAATTGGGCCTGTTCCTTGGGTTCCTGGTGAGAGCAGGGATGCTCGACCCCGGCTGTGGGGATGTCCTTGCATCCCTGAGGAACACCCAATGGCTCCATTCATCCCGCTGCTGCTGGGATGATGCAGAAGGCCTTAACTGACCCAAAGTGGAGCCTTGCTCCTCTTGCATCTGGATATGGGGCTGCTCTGCTCTCCATCAGCAGGGTCCTCGCCTCAATGAGGACCAGGCTCACCTGAATCCGCATCCCACTTGACCTCGAGCAGCCTTTGGGCACTGCTCTTGGGTTGGGTACCGGGTACCTGTGGTCAACTCCATGCCTACTGATGGGTCGTGCGCTTCCTAGACTGGCTTGGGAAGGAACGTGATTGATGGACCAGTTGAAGGGGGAGAAGGGGGAGAGAAATGCAGATTTCCCCCCTTTTCCCTTCGTTAGGAGCGTGAGTTGAAGGAGCAATGGAACAACGAGTTGTAAAGCTCCCCTTTCATAAGCCTGCCTGATGCCCTGGAGCTATTTTCCTTGCTCTTTTATCATGATAGTGAGGATCAGCTGGTGGTTTTAGTCTAATAGCTCCAGTTTAAGTCATTTGTATAATGGGTGGTAATAGCAGCTTATGCAAAGCAGGGAGCGTGCAGGAATAACGGACTGCCCATCCCGGCGAAGGCGAAATCAAAGGAATCGCCTCCAAAATATCCCAAGGAGAAGGGGATCCCGACAGGCAAAAGCTCTGTGGCATGACTACGGGTCTCCAGTATTCCCATATGGATAGGAAAGAAGGGAAAGACTCGCTCCACAATGGGAGAGCAGCTCTGGAAAGCTGATGTATTCCTTGTGAGCACCCGAAAGAGAGGATGCTTCGAGCTGGGTATCGGATGTTCACCTTTGGGCCTGAAAATGGGGCAGAAATGTGCTTTTGTTCAAGCAGTTTAGGGAAAATAAATAGAGAAATAGATATAAATCTATCTCTAGATAAAAAGATATATTATCATTATATTTTATATTATATTATATTATATTATATTATATTATATTATATTATATTATATTATATTAATATTATATAGAGAATCATAGAATAGTTAGGGTTGGAAAGGCCTGTAAGATCATCAAGTTCCAACCCCCCATATTGTATATAATATAAAATATTACATATTTAGATATATTTAGATATAATTATAATATGCATTAAATATAAATCTATCTCTAGATAAAAATCTATAATATATTATGTATTATTATTATTATATTATATATAGAATCGTAGAATAGTTAGGGTTGGAAAGGACCGTAAGATCATCAAGTTCCAACCCCCCATTTCATACATAATATATTACATATTTATATATATTTATATATAATTATAATCTATAATATTATATATATATTTATATATATATATAATAACATATGCAGATGCCTGCATTCATTCCATGGCAGGGGTCTCCATCGACAGTCACCTCATGGTGCGCACGCGGAGGCAACGTGCGAAAGGCACCCATTAAAAGAGTGGAAGAGCGCACCCCATAGACAGGTCAGGGTGGGAAGAAACCTCTTTTTTACCCCCCTTTTCCCAGCTTTTCCCTTTTTCCCCCCCGGTTTTGGCAAAGGGGGGTTGTGCCTATAGAGCTCTTGTGGGAATGGGATGCTGGAGACCTTGGGATGGGCGCATCCGCACGCAAAGCTCGGAGCATCCCGGTCGCGTCTCTTGTTTTAGAGCAGTTTCCGAGAGGAAAGATGCAATTAATCACTTTAATAACCATTAAACCAGCGATATCGATAAAAACCACAATAACCCTGTGACACTGCAGCTGTCCGTGGCTCAGATCCTGGTGTTTTTTTTCCCCCATGTCTCCCAGGAAGCGATAACTCCTTTTTGCTGACTCAGCAGGTTTCCCCAGTGATGCCGTACAACCCCCCCAACCTCTTCCTTCCCGGTGAGCAGGAAATCAGGCCGATGAAAGCAAATAAAGAGCCGGGTGTGAGGTTCGGGTTTCATTTCCAAGAGGGGAAAACACGGACTTTTGGAGTCTCCAAGGCAATTTAGGCCGTAGATGAAGGAAGGGACCCTGATAAATGAAGCCTACGCAAAGCATCTCTGGATCTGTCTCTTCTCGCTCTATTTGTATGCAGGAGGCATTCGCTCCGATGCTGAAGGTTATTCTATTTTTAACACCCTGCTGCTGCACTCCTTAATGAGAGGAGGGAAGATCCATCAACGACCAAGCACTTGCTTCCCAATCGCAAGCCTTGAAAGCAGCACCAAACCAGGAGCAATCCGAATCCCAGCCCAGGCTCTATATCTTGACATACGTGATGCTGACAGCACTTAGAGCCCTTTTTGGAACACTTATCCTGTCATCTCCATCCAAAAAGCTGGCTCCTTGCAAGGGCTTTCCTTTGTGTTTCCATCATCCAAGCGAGGAGGAGGAAGGATGCTTTTGCTAGGGAAGCGTTGGGAATAACCCCTCGCCCTTCGTTTGCCCTGCCGATGCAGGCTTCAACGATGCTCTTGCCAAGAGATAGTGATGCTCTGCCTGGGGCGGATGGAGTAAAGGGACTCTGCTTGCTGGCTTATGGAGAACAGCAAAAGACTCGGTGCTGTTCACAGCTCCGGAATGTAAAGGCAACGAAAACTAGGGCAAGCATAGCAAGTGCATATCCCATCTCCAAGCATGCAAGCGTTGGCTTCTGAGCTGTTGGAGACACTGGCACGAGTGTGTGTGTGAGCAGAATCTCTATTTTCCCTCTATGCCTTACACAGCCTCGTCTGGTTCGGAAGATGCTCGCACTGACAGCCTGCATCCTCATCCTGCTTGACAGCATAGCACAAAGCGCCCCAACCTATGTAAAACCCCTGTCAATAACCAGAAAAAGCGGTGTTTTCGCCCTTGTTTTGTGCTGTTTCGGTCAAAACGGGCCTTCCTGCACCGGCAGCACCGAGCATCCCAAACCTCATTCCCACTACACCCACATCCTTTCGCAGAGCATCTTTCTGTCTCCATAGGGTTTGGTTTGAGCTTGGATAGGAGGAAGCATCCTTTGCTCTGTGGAAATGCCCTGTCCTGACCTGAACCACAGCGAGGAGGGGTCAAAAAGAGGGGGGGGTTGTTAATTTGGCTTTCTCCCCTGCACACAAGATGCATCCTACTGCAGGGCAAAGCCCCTTTTGTTTGCATCCCATTCACTGGAAAGCAATTGGAGTTCGGCACGGACTGAAAACAACCCCCCCAAAAAAACCCCTTATTTCTTATAGAAAAAGGGACATTTCAGGGGCAGCTTCACAGGAATAACACAGAAACCGGGTTTTTTTTACTTAGATGCATTAACCAGTTACACCAACCAAGCACAACGTGTGCGGCTATGGTGCTTTATTACTGGTGGCAAGCTAGCGTGCTCAGCCTAGGGTTTAAGTGAGCTGGGATTTACAACCAGCATTAAAAGCGCTGTTAGGACGTGGTGGTCCCATATTGTGTTCTCTAGATGGAAGCAGCTCCATCATCCTGGGTAGCATCTCCTCCAACGGGATTGAACACCTTGCGGTAGGAAGCGTGTTGGAGAGGAGCGGTCATCCCATCGGCATCTAAGAGCAAACCGGCTTCGAAAGCGGATACCCAACAAGCCCAAAGGCTCCAAACTTGCTTCTGCGTCAAGGCTCGTGTCCTTTCGACAGCTACGAGTCACGTTAGCTTCATCATGGGGCTTAATGGCATGCGTTGGGCCATGTTGGGTTGATGGTCGCTCCCATAGCGCTCAATACCGAAGGTCCTTTGCTTTCATCCTTGTCCTCCCAACCAAAATCCCCAAGCAAAGAGCGAAGAGGAGGAGGAATTGGGAGGATGCTCTTGAAGCAATTTGGGATGCTGTGGAATTCGCAAGTGGAAAGGCCTTGGAACTATGGATCCCTCTTCCCCCTTTTCCTTCCCTTTTCCTGCCTTCCGCAATATCCACTTTTCATTCCATTCCCGAGCTTCTGCTCTCAATATTGGGAAGCTGAGGGCTCTTCCTCATGGAATAACGACCCTGACTCTATCGCTTGGGCTTTCTTCCTAAACACCTACCAAAAGGCTTGGATATCCTGCTTGGAGAGGAGATCCCGTTTCCGCAAGGCAACTCATTGACCGCATCCGAAGGTTTTCCTCCTTCCTGACCTTTCCACTGCCTCCCTCTTCCCCCCGTTGCGTTGCCTTTAGTCAGCTCCACTCCCCTTTGCAGGACTCAATGGCTCTGCCATGCTCCAGTCAGTGCTTTACAAGGTTAGAGACCCTTCGCCAAGGCCCAGCTACCGCCGTCGCGATGGTTGCGAATGTGAAAAGGCCTTTAAAACACATGGTTTTGCCTTAAAACGCAATTTGAGCCAGTAAAAACCACCCAGTGATCCAGTAGAAAACCTCCTCCATCATTGGAGTCTCCTTCTGTATGTATATATATATATATATTCATATAAACCTCCTTCTGCATTGGAGTCTTTGGCTTGAGTTGAGATTCCAAGGCCAAAGAATGAGTTTTAGGGTTAACAATTCGGGTCAATAATTAACAGGAGTTAATATTAGTCATGTTGAGTGGAAACAGCAAGAATGGAGGGGCAGATGCGCGTTATTCCTGCCTTTGGGAACTGGTTGTAGATAGGGCGGCTGCAGGGCTCCATTGGTCTCTGTAGGAGACACTGCAAGCAGGAGCATCCTAATGGGAAAGCAGTAGTGAAACCCGATTGGAATCAGATCCTGTTATTGGTACCTGTTATAAAGCGCTTTTCCGCCTATAAATCCTGGCTTGAACAACGGATGGAAGCTCACCTGGGTGGGTATCCCATTGGAATTGTGCCCTCGGCTGGCTCTCATCCGTGTATTTGACTTCCGAGCCTTCATCTGCTTCGTATCCGGTCCTGTAGCATCATGAAGCAGTTTGGGTCCCTGTGCAAACAAGGAGCAGAAGGGGCAGGTTTAGCCCGTTGATGGCATGAAAGCATTTGGGTCCGTTTGCTACCTGGGAAACAGGCAATTTTAGGGGCCGAGAAGTAAAATCGCATTCCCTACTAAATAAATGGTTTCCTTGGGTTTTATTCCCAGGAATCCATGGCTGGACACGGGCAAACAGCAGAGACGGAGCTCAGACCGTGTTTCCATCCCCTTTCCGTCGATGGGCTTGTGGTTGTCAGGGCTTAAGAAAGGAAACGGGCTCCCAAATCAAGGCTAAAACGCGGGTATGGGTTGAAGCGTTCTCATGGAAGCTCTTCCCATGGAAGTTTATGGGGATTTATTGCTTAAGGAGCTTAATAGAGGGGCTGTTGAAGGCAACAGGCACCATGGTGTGATAAAGAAGTGTCTTAGGAATACCCCTCAAGCCATAGCCATTAGTGACAGAGGAGTTTGCCTGCGCGCTATGCTGGATTTAAGCATCTCTAAAACCCTAACCCTAATGGGGTTTAATGGAGTGTATATACAGGACAAGGGAAGACCATGCGGTTTTCCTTATTATAGGCAGATTTCCCTTTTCCCAAGGGTAATTAAAGCCAAAGGATGGGTCTGTATATGAACAACTGCCCACATCCAAGCGCTCTCCCTCCTAACGCGCTTAGCACGAACGTCGCAAGCAAAATGCTCCAGCTCCCACCTGAACTTGCTTCATTTGACGTTGCGTCTGAATGGCACCTCGTGCTACCCTCCGTTATCTGAACTAGATGGGTACCTCGCACCCACACTCCATCCTACTTATCCTTAAGAGCATCCTTCGGTACTGATCCGAAGCACTGGCTGCAGGCTTCCAGCCATTGACTCGCAACACAGCTCCTCCCTCTGCTCTCAAAGAGCCCTTAATACCGGGTGCTTTCTCCTCTCTAAGACAGGATGCTCTGAAACCAAGTCATCTCCAGGTTGTCTGTGTGGCAAAGGCGGCGTTCTTCCTGCTTTGGGGAAGCTTGGGGCTTTATTCTGCCTCTTCAGCCTCTTTCTCCATGGGCTAAAAGTGGGATGCTCGGTGTTGGCTTTGCTTGCGTAGGGGTGCGCTGTAGGAAAGGACCTGAAGTATAACCCTGGGGCTCTGATAAAGGATTATATCCACTTCAAAAGGGGGTCAGAAGGCTTATCCCAAGGGAAATGGGGTGATCCTGCCTCTTGCAAGGCGTGGGGTTTGAGCCCTAAAAGGTCTCATCTTCTTAGCACCAGATGTGAGGGGGGAGTAAAGGCAGCATCACTGGAGCTGGCGTGTTCTTGCTTCACTTGCTGCAGGAGCATCTTCTATGCTCGCTGCCAAACATCTGTATCCCTCCTTATTCCTGCAGGGAAATGGGGTCGCATCGCTTCCTGGTCCTCACCAATTGGAACGGATGGGGAGCAGGATAACAGGGAGCATCCTTTAGATGCACCAGGGACCGCTCTTGCTCTTCAAGTGCTGCTGTTTCCATCTCTTGACCCCTATTATGAGCCCTTGACCCCTATTTTCAACCATTGCCCTGGGTTTTGGGCTGCTTCTGACTCCAATCACAGCTTCCTCTGCATGACAAAGGATGAAAGAGGAGCCTATTGATCCAGGAACTAAAGGCTTGGAGCAACAGGGGGTTGTTTGCTTTTGTTGGGGCAATGAAGCCTGGAGATGCTGGGCCTCTTATGGTTGCACTGTCGGAACAGAGGTTCCAGGTCTTATTCCCTGCATGTGTCCATCAGCGAATGTCTATGGACATGAGGATGGAGGAGACGGGCTCCTTAGAGCATCAGCTTTAGTGATAGAGCCTTTGCAGCTCACCAAAAGGCCGAGTTCTCTTAAGGAAATACTTGTGCGAGCTTAAGGGGGGGATCAGCTTTAAGGCATTGATGCGAGGCTTTGATTTGCCACATAGGGAAGAGCCCATAGGATGCTTCCCAATGGGTCTCATCCTCCCATCGCGGGGCACTGAGGATTCCACTGGGATGCAGCGATTTGGGGGTGTTCTTCTCCAGGAAGAGAGGGAAACACAGGGAAAACCGTGAGGATAACGGTGGCAGCTCCTCTGGAACGGCGCTGGCACAGCACAAAGGCGACCCGCTGCGCTTTTGTCCTGGGTCTCATTGAATCCTATGGTCCGAGGGTGGGAAGAGCACCGCATCTCACCCCACCGTGCAATGAGAGCCCCTCTAAGCGCTCTTTTAAACCCCAAGCAGCCGCTTTTGCCCTCTCCCAGTTGAAGGGGATCAGTTTATTACATAGAAGGAATGAATTCCATTGCACTTTATTACATAGAAGGAAGGAATTCCATTGCACTTTATTACATAGAAGGAAGGAATTCCATTGCACTTTATTACATAGAAGGAAGGAATTCCATTGCACTTTATTACATAGAAGGAACGAATTCCATTGCACTTTATTACATAGAAGGAATGAATTCCATTGCACTTTATTACATAGAAGGAACGAATTCCATTGCACTTTATTACATAGAAGGAACGAATTCCATTGCACTTTATTACATAGAAGGAATGAATTCCATTGCACTTTATTACATAGAAGGAATGAATTCCATTGCACTTTATTACATAGAAGGAACGAATTCCATTGCACTTTATTACATAGAAGGAACGAATTCCATTGCACTTTATTACATAGAAGGAACGAATTCCATTGCACTGAACTCATTGCAGTGAATTCCATCGCACTGGAGTCACCAGCCATGGGCAAATCCAATCCAGCCCTGCCGGGGCGTCACGTCTCAAGGATGCCCTTCAAGTTCTTTTATCCCTTCCCAGTGGCTCCCAATGGATTCCCTGCCCTTGCTTTTGGGGTTTTATTTTTTGGAATTAGGTATAGAAAAGTGCAAAAAAAAAAAAAAAAAAAGCGATAAAATCCCTCCAGAAAATCCCCAGATGGGAGGGAAATGTAAAGAAACAGATGGTGCTTTTATAATATAGCATCTTAGATGGTGCTTTTATAACATAGCATCTTCTGGAGCTATAAAGGTTTCACTAAAACACTCCTCCGGTGCGGAGAAGCTTTCCCATCGCGTCCTTCAGGTTTTGAAGTGTTGTTTTGGGGTGAAAACCCTCGTTTTTCGTCAAGAGAAGGCGCCAGCATTGGACTGGTGTGAGAGGAGCGCGCTGCGCAACGGCCATGGCCTTCTTCTGCTCGGGATGGGTTGTGCCAGGGTGAATGGGCTCAGGTGCTGCACACATGGAGATGGGGTGAGCAGAAGGAGGGAGGCCAGGAAAAGCAAGCAGTGGTTGATTTCAGGGTGGCAGCAGCAGGATCCTCAGCGTAAGGATACGGAGATGCTGGAGCGAGTCCGGAGGAGGCCATGAGGATGCTGGAGCAGCTCCCATAGGGATCCAGGCTGAGAACAGTGGGGCTGGAGGACAGAAGCTGCGTGGGGAGCTCAGAGCAGCTTCCAGGGTCTGAAGCAGGGCACAAGGATGCTGGAAATGGGACCTGCATCACGGATTGGAGCCATAGGACAAGGGGTGATGGGTTCCAACTGGAAGAGGGGACGTTCAGGTTGGAGATAGGGAAGTGAGGGTGGTGGGATATTGGGATGGGTTGAATGGAGAACGTTTGGATGCCCCATCCCTGCCGGTGTCCAAGGTTGGATGAAGCCTTGGGTGACCTGGTCCAGCATGAGGCATCCCTGCCCACGGCATCGCGTTGGAACTGGGTGAGCTCCAGGTCCTGCTTCTCAGCTTTGAGTCGTTCCAACCCAAATACTTGAGGGTTAGGGGTAGGGTTAGGGTAGGGGTAGGGTTAAGGTTAGGGATAGGGGTAGGGATAGGGGTAGGGTTAGAGTTAAGGTTATGGTTAAGGTTAGGGTTAGGGGTAGGGTTAGGGGTAGGGGTAGGTCTAGGGTTAGGGGTAAGGTTAAGGTTTGGGATAGGGGTAGGGTTAGGGTTAAGGTTAGGGTTAAGGTTATGGTTAAGGTTAGGGTTAGGGGTAGGGTTAGGGGTAGGGATAGGGTTAGGGGTAGGGTTCAGGTTAGGATAGGAGTAGGGATAGGGGTAGGGTTAGAGTTAAGGTTATGGTTAAGGTTAGGGTTAGGGGTAGGGTTAGGGTTAGGGTTAGAAGTTGGGGTAGGGATAGGGGTAGGGTTAGGGTTAAGGTTATGGTTAAGAGGGTTAGGGGTAGGGATAGGGGTAGGGTTAGGGTTAAGGTTATGGTTAAGAGGGTTAGGGGTAGGGTTAGGGGTAGGGATAGGGTTAGGGGTAGAGTTAAGGTTAGGGATGGGGTAGGGATAGGGGTAGGGGTAGGGTTAGAGTTATGGTTATGGTTAAGGTTAGGGTATCCAATGAGCACGGGTATCTTGAGCTACATCAGCTCGCCCGGATCCCCATTGAACCTCACCTTGAAATTGGCTTTGCTCTTCCTCCTTGAAGCCTTTTGGCCAAAGCTGGGTCGATGGCAAGGCTGATAGAAGGCAAATCACCATCGACCATCTACCACACAAGCCTGACCCACAGCCATCTCTTGCTTGCCGCAAGCACGTTGGCCACAACCATTGGTCTCCTTGTGAAGCCTTTGTGTGTGCTTTCCCTTGCCCTCCCTGCAGATGGGACGTAGCCACGGTGCTCTTCCATTCCACTGCTATTTGCACCCAAAATACAGGCTTCAAAGGCTCAACGGTGTGGATTTGCCTCCGCATTGATCCCAATGTGATGCTGGACATCATAGATACCGGGTGACTGCGGTACCATGGACCACAAGTAGCTCAACAGGGGATGAAGAACTGAGGCAGCAGCAAAGCAGGAAAAGCCTCTGTGGGATGGTCCTCATCGCTCCCATGCTCATCCTTGGGATGCAGCCATCTCTTTGCTCCCCTGTGTTGGTGCTTGTTGAGGTCCTCGCAGTGGCGATGCACACTTGATGGTGATGCGGAAGAGCAGCTTTGCTCAAGCCCTGCCCTCTTAAAAGACAAGAGGGGAGCATCCTTACACCTCATTGGTGCTCATTGGGTGCCCGCTCTTCAGTCAGCGCCTTGGGGTGAAGCAGGAGATGCTTTTCCTTCCAAATGCATCCCAAACCTATCCCACCCCAGCAAGCAAAGCCAGGCTCTTAAATGCCTCTGGGAGCTGGCGCAGCCCCTTTGCTCATGGGTGAGCAGGCAAATTCCTGCCATTCCTCTTGTTTTCCGTTCGGGAAAGGGTGCCTCTAAAGCTAAGGGGCAGCTGGGGAAGGTCCAGGCCAGGCAGGGATGCTCACAATAAGGAGCACTTGGCCTGCAAGGGCAAGGTTGGCTCCGGTTCTCCTCTTGTATTTATTGTGGTGATGGGGTTTTCCCTTTCCCTTCCCCTTCCCTTTCCCTTTCCCTCTCCCTTTCCCTTCCCTTCCCCTTCCCTTCCCCTTCCCTTTCCCTTCCCCTTCCCCTTCCCTTTCCCTTCCCCTTCCCCTTCCCTTTCCCTTCCCTTCCCCTTCCCTTCCCTTTCCCTTCACCTTCCCTTCCCTTTCCCTTCCCTTCCCTTCCCCTTCCCTTTCCCCTTCCCTTTCCCTTTCCTTTCCTTCTTCCCTTCCCCTTCCCTTCCCCTTCCCCTTCCCTTCCCCTTCCCCTTCCCTTTCCCTTTCCTTTCCTTCTCCTTCCCTTCCCCTTCCCTTCCCTTCCCCTTCCCCTTCCTTTCCCTTTCCCTTCCCCTTCCCTTCCCTTCCCCTTCCCTTTCCCCTTCCCTTTCCCTTTCCTTTCCTTCTCCTTCCCTTCCCCTTCCCTTCGCTTCCCTTCCCCTTCCCTTCCCCTTCCCTTCCCTTCCCCTTCCTTTTCCCTTCCCCTTCCCTTCCCCTTCCCCTTCCCTTCCCCTTCCCCTTCCCTTCCCCTTCCTTTTCCCTTCCCCTTCCCTTCCCTTCCCATTTAGGAGCTGAATTCCCTGGAACCACAGCATCAAATAGGTTGGAAAAGACCTTGAAGGGCATCACTTCCCCAGTGCTCCCCTGCTTCTGCATCCGTTGCCGATGAGGTCCAGGTTTTGGACTCGGATGCTTCATTGCAATTCCAGTGTGCTGGAATCTGGGCTCGTTTGGGCTCAGAGGGGTCTATACTGGTACTCAACGCACCTCTACGCTTAATGCCTATGCCATGCCTCTGGTGTAGCAACCGATGGCCTAGCACAAGGGACCCGATTGGATTGGGAATGTCATGGAAAACGGAAAAGCAGGAATTACAGGGGTTCTCCCTGAGGTCATTCCTTGGCTATTTGAGCACGCAATGGGGCTCTCGATCCCTCTGCATCGCTTCTGTTTGCTGGGCACAAGCAGAGCCTTTCTCACTCGATTCCATGGTAAAGAAGTTGAGCACTTTTCCGACCCTGCTTGGCCGAGCGGTTTTCCTTTTCCTTCGGTTTTCCAGCTGGCTGCATCTTCCGGTCTGATAAACACGGACATAAATCACGTCCTTTCCAGGTGCTCTTTAACCCTTTTTCGGCCTCAAAATGCAGAGAATGGGTTTTTTTTTTTTGCCGCAGGCCAAAAAAAAAGGAGGAAAAGGGAGAAATCCCATGGGAAAAAGAGAGGGAGAAAGCAGCAGCCTTGGGAATTAGGGAATCTGCCTCAAAGCATCATCTTTGACCTGGATAGAGCTTGGACCGGAGTTCCAACTGCTGCTGGAAGAGCCGTCATAAGCAGCATGGTTGCGCTCTGTAGTTTCCTACAGGAGGACGGAAGGAAGATTCCTCATCCCACGATCCCAGCACATCCCTAAACATAAGGAAAGAGCTGACCTAAACTTCCAGGCTCCTGGGTGTTGTTTGCCTGTTTCTTGCTGCCTTGAACGCCTGTCTTCGTGCTGTGGCTACCATAGGAGTAAATCAGGCTTTGGGGGTCAAGGACTTGGACGCGGCCAATAGGAAACACCAAGACCAAAGGCGGTGTCCACGCAGACTGACGTTAATAGGGATTTTATCCCATTATTCCCATTGCTCGCAGCACTAGAGTGGAGTTTATCCCCATTGGAAAGCTGGGGCATCAGCGTCCGACTCGCCCCGAGCAGCGCCAGGCTTCAGTGTTTCGGGTGCAGGAGGCAGGGATACTAAGGCAGGAATACTAAGGAAGCGCTGCGATCCCGAGGGATGCAGCTGGGGATGGATTCGAGTAACGCTGACCTACTTTCCCCTCCGCCTGCACGTCTTCAAGGCAGCCACATCTGCCGCAGCAGGAGCGCTCGTGGGTGAGGTGATTGATGCAGCGCTCCATAGGCAGAAAGGGATGGGAGTAAAGGGGGTTGCGCTATTCCATAGGCATTTTTGATGCTGGATGGGGCTTTTCCCCCCCCCTTTCCCACCTACTTTTAGGTCTCTTTCTCCTTTTCTTGGTTCCAAGAGCCGATGCAGGCGGAGCAGCACCATCCCCTCCCCATTAAACCCACCATAAAGCAACGCGCGGCAGAGCAAGACCAAGAAGAACTGAGATGAAGCTCACCATAGCTTCGCACTATGGGCTTGGTGATGGGAGCCTTCACCATCCCAGTGGTACAAGGGCACTAGATTGGGTTTGGCATCAACTTAGGAGGAGCATGGACATCGGATCGCTTCCGGTGTCCGAAGGGGGATACAAGGATGCTGGAGATGGGCTCTTCGTCCGGGGATGGAGCGATGGGACAAGGGGTGATGGGTTCAAGCTGAAACGGGAGATTCAGGTTAGATCTAAGCAGGAGGTCCTTTACTGTGAGGTTGGCACTGGAATGGGTCGCCCAAGGATGCCCCATCCCTGGCCAGGTTGGCTTAGCGTGAGGCGTCCCTGCCCGTGGCATCGGGTTGGAACTGGATGCTCTTCAGGTCCTTTCCAACCCGAACCATTCCATGCGCTCCCTTTTGCCTGGTGGGACGTGCTCATGGGCTGCTCTCCTCGCTGTTTGAGGGGAGGGGGGGAAAGAGGCTGGGGTCAGTACCTGCTGCCTGCTCTTCATCTTGTCATCTGCCGCCTCTCGCTGTTGCTCTCCTCTCGAGCCTATTCTATCCCTGCTAATTACACCCTCATTCCCTGAGTAAATGAAGCAATTAGTGTGTGGTATAAACAGTGCGAGCGCGCAGCTGGAATGCTAACGAAGCTCAGGGGAGGTTGTCTCTTTGCTTGTGCCCTTTGGGGACCACGCGCTCTCTTGGCAACAGGGGCCAAGGGAAACAGTGGCCCCTCTTGCCCCCTTTGCGTTTTGACTTCTCCATCAGCCGATGGACATTCCTATGTACCCCTCACGCCTAAACCTGCTCACCCTGCTATGGTGTGGCTGTAGCATAGAGGAGGTGGCAGAGCTGTCCTTTGGCTATGAGGGTTATGTTTGGTCTATGTAGTCTTCTAGTATGGTCCATGTTCTTCTAGCCTTGGTCTATGTGGTCTTCACTATGGTCTAGTATGGGCTATGGTCTTCTAGCCTTGGTCTATGTAGTCTTTTAGTATGGTCTAGTATGATCTATGGTCTTCTAGCCTCGGTCTATGTAGTCTTCTAGTATGGTCTAGTACGGTTTATGATCTTCCAGCCTTGGTCTATGTAGTCTCCCAGTATGGTCTATGGTCTATTGCGGTCTATGGTCTTCTAGCCTTGGTCTATGTAGTCTTCTACTATGCTCTAGTGTGGTTCATGGTCTTCTAGCCTTGGTCTATGTAGTCTACTATGGTCTATGGTCTCCTAGCCTTGGTCTATGTAGTCTACTATGGTCTATGGTCTTCTAGCCTTGGTCTATGTAGTCTACTATGGTCTATGGCCGCCTAGCCTTCGTCTATGTAGTCTTCTACTATGGTCTATGGTCATCTAGCCTTGGTCTATGTAGTCTACTATGGTCTATGGTCTTCTAGCCTTCGCCTATGTAGTCTTCTACTATGGGCTATGGTCATCTAGCCTTGGTCTATGTAGTCTGCTATGGTCTATGGTCATCTAGCCTTGGTCTATGTAGTCTACTATGGTCTATGGTCTTCTAGCCTTGGTCTATGTAGTCTTCTGCTATGGCCTAGTGTGGTCCATGATCTTCTAGCCTTGGTCTATGTAGTATAAACAGGGGGGGTTGCATTTGGGGCAGCTTGAGCTGTTGTATTCAGCTTGGTAGACAGTGGTTGAACCTGGAATGAATACTGTCATTTGTCTTCATTGAGTGCAGAGCTGGCTCTCCCCATCTGGATTCCATAGGATACTCACCCTTCCCAGCTCCCAAGACTGGGAATTGCCTTCACACTTGTGCTTTACGCAACTCTCAACGCTTGCCCTCACCTTTTGTTGCCTAAAATCCATGGTGCAAGTCTTTGTGCCGGAGATCCAATGGGAAAAATGCCTTTAAGAGGTCACGAATTTGAGCTACCCAAAGCTCTTCTCTTCTATGGGATGGGGGTTGCTGCCGTGTCTTGTTCCCTATGGACTTCAGAGGTGGTACAATTGAAGCAGGGACACCAGAGAACCACAGAATCGTTTGGGTTGGAAAAGACCTGAAGATCATCTCGTTCCAACCCCCACCAGAAGCCTCCTCAACTTAGTTTTGACCTAAAAACCCCCAAAACCTCAAAAAAATAAGAACTTTAAACCGCAAAAAAAACTCCTTATAAGAAGAATTCCGGAGGGTTTGGGGTTGGTTGGGTTTTGATGCCTCTACAAGGTCTACAGAGCTGCGATGTGGATTGGGACAAAGTGAACCTTGATTGGGGTTTGAGGCTGGCATAAAGTGGCTGAGATTGGACGGGCGGATGAGCGGGTCCCAGGGTGTCGGGATGCTTTTTTTGGCCAAGTTTAGGGCCTTTGTGCGTGGTAACCTTGAGGACGGCATCGATTTGCACCTGAATCCCGCTGCCTGCTGATGTGCCGGGTATTTGGTTGCCATGGATGTGGAGCTGCTTATTATAGCAGGTAATGGGCTTTTCACTGTTAGCAGCTCCATGGGTCTGCTTAGTGCTGAGGGCATCAGGCTGAGAGCAGAAGCGAGAGGCAGGATGAGCAAAGCAGGACCCGTGGCTCGCTGTTCTCCCTGCCAAGGGCTTGCCGGGATTGAAGAGCTTGAATAGGTTTGAGTGGTGCATTGAATAGCACCGGTGCCTTTCGCCTCCTTCGCAAAGCAGCGGCTCCGGTCCTTGCCCTTTCCCACTTTTCCTCTCTTGGCCTCCCTGTTAAAGGCATCGTCATGGATCTTGCCACCCTTTGGCAAGGAGTTTGCTTGCCTCAGCTCTAAGGGCGTTGAATAGGGAGACGTGGGAAGCAGCGGCAGGACAAACAGCATTAATCCATTCAATCACTGCGCCGCAGCCATAAACCAAAAGGTTCCGAAAGGGAAGGCAGGATTCAAATGGAAGTGGGAAAACCTCGGTTTCTTACTCCTGGTGGGATCATCCCCCTTCCTGCACTGCTCAAAGTGGGCTTTATTCCCAGCCCGGAAAGCCAGGAGGGTATCGTTCACCTGCATTTGACAGGAGCTCTGATTTCCAAGAGGGGAAAGTTGGGCTTGGAACCGTTTCTTCTCCTTCTCTGCAAACGCATTTGCTTCGAATCCCATTGGAAACCTTCCCTGGGGACTTCCAGCAAGTTCCGCGGGCGCTCATGCGGAACGCTGAGCATGGAATCGTTTAGGTTGGAAAAGACCTTGAAGATCCTTGAAGCCAAGTGTTAACCCAGCACTGGCCCTGCTTCAAACGACCTCCAACAAATGAAGGCAATGCAGGGGCAAGGCTTTTGTGTGGACAGAGCTCTGCCTATATAAAGGTATATAAAATATATATATCTTTTGATATATAAATACATATCAGTACATATATCAAGTTATACCCCTATATATAGTTCTATGGAGTTGCGTAACTGCGTAGATGTAAATATAGTTCCCTGCCGCAGCATCCCGTGGTGGTCCTCACTGATGTTCCCTTTCAGCTTGCAGGCAGCCAGGAATACATCGGATGCAGCCAGAAATGGAATGAGTCCCTGTTTCTGCGGCTGTTTCAAGCTTCTTGTCTCATCCCATGGTCCCTTGAGGCCCTTAGATGAAGGATGCTAAGAAGACACAACAGAAGGAGGAAGGTGCAGGAAGCATCCTTCGATGCATCCTAGAGCTTTATCTCCCCTGGATCTAAGCTATGGCTTGGATGCTGATGTGGACGTGCTCGCATCGCTTCCCTTCTTCCTTCGAGGCAGCCACGGACCTTTCCATTTGGAGCCTATTCCCATGCTTTGGGCAGAGCCGTGATGGAATTCCAGGTGGAAAACTCACCCCACATCACCCGATGCGGGCGTTCAAGCATCTCCCTCTCATCCTCTATGGACACACCGGAGCTTGGCTGAGTTCAGGAGGCTGCCCCAGGCTTGGGAAAGGATGCCAGGAGCTGTTCTCTGCTCTGGCATGGATTTGGGATGGATCCTTGCTTTTTGGATGCGCATCTGTGCTCTGCTTTCCCTGCTCTTTGCCTTTATCAAGCTTCTCATCTCCCTTGGGAAGCTTTGGGATGCTCAGCACCTTCATCCCAGTGACCTGGTGGCCGGCTCTCCCTTTGAGCTGCTTCATGCACGAAGCGATGCTCACCAGAGCCTTTCCCATCGCCGCGCTGCCTCCATCCCCCGGGATAACGGGAGGTGGAGGCCGCTTCCGCGTCTCTTCTCGGCACACAAAGCCAAGCTCCAACTCATTGGGATGCATTGGATGCTTCCCCCCCCCCCTCCCCTGCTGCGAGCTCCTTTCCCTTTGATCTCCAAGCAATTAATTCCGTCCTTCAGCATCTCGTCCTCCCGACTGAACAGCTTCCAACGGGGCTAAATCCATGCCCTCTCCGTATGGATCTGGTGGTGTGTCCCACCACCCGGATGCTTCAAGCCCCTTTGCCCCCATAGGCCAGAAGGGCTGTGAAGATAGGGATGCTCTTGGCACACCGATCCTTCAAGACGGGGGTTGCTAAGCAACGGAAGCCATCGGGTGCCCCCTAAGGATGGGGCAGCAAGCTGAGGACCCTTTGTCATCGATAAAGACTTGCTATCCGGACCCTTCTTTGGGGAAGGACTCCCCATTTTGGGGCAAGAACCCACTGTTTTGGGGCAGGAAGCATCTCAATTTCAAGCAGCAGTTAATATCGCTGCGGTCATGACGTTGATAGGCGCAGCAGTGATGCCTTTGTCAAGGCAAGAGATGCTTCTGGTCCTCTTTCAAGGTAGGAATAGGGAAAGCCCTGAGGGATCAGAGGTGCTGTGGGCTTGTGCCCCTTTACAGCGCAGGAGAAAGGGTCCTTTGGGATGAAACCCCCCCAGAAGCCACTCTTCTGATGGGCACCAACCGCATGGACCCAATTGGGATCAGGGTAGAGTGAAATCAACCACGGAGAATGGGAATCTCTGGCGTTACAGACTTGCTCCTATTGACTTGCATCCCTTTGGCAGTGCAGATGGGACAAGCGGGTTTAGGAAGGGGGATGTAGAGCAGTGAACCCAATGGGGCTCGGAGCATTATTGCATGATTTGGGTGCATTCGGCCCTATGGGGCTCTGAGGTTTGGGCTGGTTTCATTTGCAAGATGCACTTGAATAGGGCTTCGCCTTGGGTGCCATCAATGAGACGCTCTTGGGCAATAAAGAACCTTCTAAGGGTGTTCCATCTGCAAACCATGGGTGAAGGGGGGGGGAATTGGGGGCTCTGTTCATGCCCATCACAAGGGGCATTTCATCCCCACCTATCTCTTTTCCCCACCTATGCTGGCTTTACCAAAGGGCTCAATGGGAAGAGATCCGGATCTTGCCTTCGGCTAAAGCATGCACTGAGTTAATAGGAAGCGTCTGCAGACATTTGTAAGCAATGGAGCAGTGATTTAAGACCCGGCCCCACGTTCCTGGTAGGGAACAGCGCTGATTTCTCCCCCCAAAACCAGCTTTTTCCACACTCTTTTCCCTCTGGATGAAGCGAAACATCCCGGGAAGCGGCCCTTGCTTGTGATTGGCAGTGGAGGATGAGAAAAGGGGGGGTGAGTTTGCATCCCTGGCACAGGGATGGTGTTTTGAGAGGGAAGCGCATGGAAACGGCTGGAGAGATGGATGGGGCGGGGGGGTGGGGGGAATGCCATCTGTTCCATCAACAGGAGGAGAAACAGGGCTTGAAGTTAAGGGGGAAACCGTGGTGGAAGGAGCCCTCTAAAGCCCAGCAGCATCCGACAACGCAGAAGCCAAAGCAAGATGGGCTTGAAGGGCGAAAAGAAGGGGTTTGAATGGGGCTGGGGCTGATTAACCCATGGTTAATGCATGTATATGGGTCTGAAGGCCAACGTTGGAGTCATTGCCCCATCGCTACCCATGCGGGTGGGGAAGCTTTGGGTCTCTCTGGTCCCCCTTGGCCACCTCCACGGCATGGTTGGCCCCCAGTTGGCATCTCTTAGCCTTCGGTCAGCAATGCAGTGACCCAAGGATGGGTGCAGAGCAGCGAGACGATGCGAGCCCACGCGTGTTGGGTCGAGGTGTCCCAAGGGTTGAAGGCATTGAAAGCTGTCTCTGAGCTTCCCAGCTGGGTCTGAGGTGGGGTTCTATGGGGGCTCCTGGGCTCACAGGCTCATAGGAGGGGTTGGAAAGGAGCTTGAGGTCGGTTCCAACCCCCTTGCATAGGGAGGAACCCCTCACTTCAGCCCATTGTCACCCAAGGCTCTGTCCAACCTGGCCTTGAACAGGGATGGGGCATTCACAGCATCCTTGGGCCAACCCATTCCAGTGTCCCCCCACCCTCACAGGGAAGCACTTCCCGATCTCCAACCTATTCCAACCCTAACCCTAACCCTAACCCTAACCCATCACCCCTTGTCCTATCCCTACAGCCCATGGCGGCAGGGCATTGGAACTGGATGATCTGCAGGTCCTTTCTAACCATTCCATGCCTCTATGAAGTCCATCTCTTACCTCATTCTAGCGCAACCCAAGTAGAAACGCTTCGGCCTCATCCATCACCATAGGACCCACAACCGCCTCTCCAAAGAGCTGGAATTCCTCCTTGGTCCCTGTTGGAGCAGTGATTCGTTAGCGTTGTTAGCACCTAATCAGTGCCCTGCCATTGCACTGCCCTGGTGTCATTCCTCCTAAGGCCACGATCACGTATTCCCCCTTGGAATAAAGGATGCTGAGCCCATAAGTGGTTGGCTGTGGATGGCTTTTAGAGTTAAGGACTCATTGATTCAGCTGCAGCAGGGATGGGAAGGGATGAACCCCCCTTTGAGGGAAATAGGAAGGGTTCTTTTTGTGATGGGGGGGAAAAGGAGCCCGGGATCCTGGTCCGGATGCTGATGGGTTCCAATGGATCCCAGTCTATTGCAGGAGGAACGGGAGCTGTAATTGCAGCTTCATGGAGCTCCTGGGTTCTCCTCCTTGTTTCCATAGCCTCCTGTGCAAAGCTGGGTTAAGGAGCGAGGATGCTCTAGGAGACACTGTAGGCCCCTTCTATTGCTGATGGACTGTGTCCATTGGGCTCCCTTGGTGCCTCAGGGTGGCTTCAGAATGGGATGGATCCTTTTGTTAGGGAGGGATCCTTTTGTTAAGGATGGATCCTTTTGGTAGGGAGGGATCCTTTTGTTAAGGATGGATCCTTTTGGTAGGGATGGATCCCTTTGGTAGGGATGGATCCTTTTGTTAAGGAGGGATCCTTTTGTTAAGGATGGATCCTTTTATTAAGGAGGGATCCTTTTGGTAGGGAGGGATCCTGTCAGCCTTGCAGAAGGCCTCTCTTTGGGGGTAAGATATTGGTCAGAATCCTGGACAAAGACATTGGTTGGAGCTCTTGATGTTCCCTTCTTTATACTTGGTCCAGCAAGGGGCTGGAGGCCTCATGCTCCCCTTTCTTCTGTTCTTCTGCTCCTTCTTCCTCTTCTTCTTCTTCTCCTCCTTCTTCTTCTTCTCCTTTTCTTCTTCTTCTTCTTCTCCTTTTCTTCTTCTTCTCCTTCTCCTTCTTCTTCTTCTTCCTATTGCTATGTACTATTATTCTTGTATTCTTCCCATTAATTATCACTGTATTTCACTCTAATTTACTCATTAACCTGCTCCTATCTCACCCCACAGA
>NW_027069285.1:0-61953 GCF_037157495.1 Lathamus discolor | reverse complement strand
TTTTAGGTACCCCTCCCCCCCCCATTTGGGTACCCCCCCTTCTTCCCCCCCATATTCCCCCCCAACAATTCCCCCCCCATTATTTTGGGACCCCCCCCCATTTTGTCCCCCCATTCCTCCCCCCCACAACTCCTCCCCCCCCATTATTTTGGGGACCACCCCCCCCATCACTTTTGGGGACCCCTCCCCCCCCCCCCCCCCCCCACCGTTTGGTGCAGGTCGGGGATGCCGATGCGGAAAACCATGCGGCTGAAGTGGGCGTCGTCGGGGGGGGCCGGGGGGGGGCGGGGCGGGGGGGGCGCCCCCCCGGGAGCGGGGGGGGGAGGGGCCCGGGGTTACCCCCCCCGAGCCCCGCCCCCTCGCGGGAGCTGCCCGAGTCCGAGTCCCCCTCCGGGTACTCGGAGCCCCGCCCCTCCTCGTCCTCGCTCGAGCCCGGCGAGCGCGGCATCGTCCAGCATCACCTGCGATGGGGGAGCCCCGAAACGGGGTCAGGGAGCCCCAAAACGGGGTCAAGGAGGCCGGAAACGGGTCCGGCGACCCCGAAAATGGGGTTGGGGACCCCCAAAAACCCCCAAAATGACACCAAAAACACCCATAGGGACCCCAGAAAGGCACCCGGGCATTGTCCAGCATCGCCTGCGATGGAGAGACCCACAACGGGGTCAGGGAGCCCCCAAAACGGGGTCAAGGACCCCAAAACCGGTTCCGGGGATGTCAAAAATGGGGTCGGGGACCCCAAAAACCCCCCAAATGACCCCCAAAACACACATAGGGACTCCAGAAAGGCACCGGGGCATCGTCTATCAACACCTGCAATGGGGAGCCCCAAAACGGGGTCAGGGAGCCCCCAAAATGGGGTCAAGGACCCCAAAAACGGGTCCAGCGACCCTGAAAATGGGGTCGGGGACCCCAAACTCCCCCCAAATGACCCGAAACCCCCCCCAAAATGACCCCCAAAACACCCATAGGGACCCCAGAAAGGCACCCGGGCATCGTCCAGCATCACCTGCGATGGGGAGCCCCAAAACGGGGTCAGGAACCCCGAAAACGGGGTCAAGAAACCCAAAACTGGCTCTGGGGACCCAGAAAATGGGGTCGGGGACCCCAAACCCCCCCAAATGACTCTAAAACCCCAAAATGACCCCAAAACCACCCATAGGGGCCCCAGAAAGGCACCCGGGCATCGTCCAGCATCACCTGCGATGGGGAGCCCCAAAACGGGGTCAGGGAGCACCAAAACGGGGTTGGGGACCCCAAAAACGGCGCCGCAGACCCCGAAAATGGGGTCGGGGACCCCAGAAACGGCTCCAGGCACCCCAAAAATGGGCCTAGAGACCCCCACAATGGGCCCAGACCCCCCAGAACAGGAAAGGGCACCCAAAAAGTCCCTCAGACACCCAAAACCACCCCAAAACACTGTCAAACACCCCAAAACCAAGCCTGGAGTCCCCCCAATACACTCAGACACCCCAAAACCACCCAAAACACACCAAAACGCCCCAAAGCACACTAAAACACCCCCAAAACACCCCAAATCACACCCAAAATGCCCCAAAACCACCCCCAGATGCTCCCAAACACCCCAAAACTCCCTAAAACACACCAAAATGGCCCAAAATACCCTAAAACACCCCCAAAACACCCTAGAACTCCCTAAACCACACCAGAATCACCCAAAACCGCCTAAAAGACACCCACAACTCCCTAAAATGCCCCAAAACACCCCAAAATCACATCAGAACACCCCCAAAACACCCTAAACCACACCAAAACCACCCAAGAAAGCCTAAAAGACACCTAAAACTCCCTAAAATGCCCCAAACACCCCAAAATCACATCAAAACACCCCAAAACACCCTAAACCACACCAAAACCACCCAAAAACACCTAAAAGACACCCAAAACCCCCTAAAATGCCCCCAAACACCCCAAAATCACCTCAAAATGCCCTAAAACAAACCCCAAACACACCCAAAACACCCAAAAAGACACCCAAAACACCCTAAAAATGCCCCAAAACCAACCCAAAATCACCTCGAAACACCACAAAACACCCTGAACCTCCCCAAAATGCCCCCCCCACCCCCCCTGTCCTCGCACACGTGTGTTCATACGTGTGTCGCACACGCGTGTGCAAGGCTATGGGGCCCCAGCACATGTGTGGGGTGCGGGGGGGACTTCCTACGTGTGTGATCCCCCCCCCGGTGCACCCACACGCTTGCACACGCGTGTGCAAAGGGAGCCCCGTGCGAGGCGCTTGTGCACACGGCACGCACATGGTTGTGCACACGGCACATGCATGGTTGTGCACATGCCTTACACATGGTTGTGCACACGGCACACACATGCATTGCACATGCTTGTGCATATGGCACGAACATGCTTGTGCACACGGCACACACATCGTTGTGCACATGCCTTGCACATGGTTGTGCACACGGCACACACATGGTTGTGCACACGGCACGCACATGCCTCGCACATGGTTGTGCACATAGCACACACATGGTTGTGCACATGCCTTGCACATGGTTGTGCACACGGCACGGCACATGGTTATACACACGGCACATGCATGGTTGTACACACGGCACACGTATGGTTGTGCACACGACACACGCATGGTTGTGCACATGGCACGCACATGCCTTGCACATGGTTGTGCACACAGCACACACATGGTTGTGCACATGCCTTGCACATGGTTGTGCACACAGCAGACACATGCCTTGCACATGGTTGTGCACACGGCACGTACATGCCTTGCACATGCTTGTGCACACGCCACAAACACGGTTGTGCACACGGCACGAGCCCGGTTGTGCACACAGCACGCACATGCTTGTGCGCACGGCACACACATGGTTGTGCACACGCTTGTGCACACAGCACAGACACGGTTGTGCACACGGCACACGCACGGCTGTGCACACGCCTCGCACGTGCTTGTGCATACGCCTGGCACACGCTTGTGCGCACGGCACACACACGCCTCGCACACGGCTTATGCACATGCCTTGCACACGCCTCGCGTGCGCTTGTGCGCGTCCCTCGCACGTGCTTGTGCGCATTGCCACGCGCCTGCTTTGCACATGCTTCTGCACACGCCACGCGCATGCTTGTGCAACACGCCTCGCGCGTGCTTGCGTGTACGCCTGGCACCACGCTTTGCACACGCTTTGCACACGCTTTGCACACGTCCGCCTCGCACGCGCCGGGGGCCGGGTCAGGTTATTTATAGCGCGAAGTGGAGCGGGTCCCGGGGGGGGACACGGGGACACACGCGAGGACACGGCAGCGCCGCGACATTGGGGGCCCTTGAACCAGTTGTGATGGGGCCTTAGTTGGGGGGGGGGGGGGGAAACACACACACACGAGACATGACACAGAACACGCGTGTGCACCGGGAACACGCGTGTGCAAAGGGTGTGTGTGTGCGTGCGTGCATAGGACACGTGTGTTGCCACCGGGAGCACATGGGAAGCACACGCGTGTGCAACACGGCGGCCGCCCAGCATCCTCCGCGGTCGCCATGGCAACCGCCGGGGCCCTCCCCGTGGCCGCGCACACGCAGCCCACACGCGGCACGCCCGCGCGCGCGCACACGCGTGTGCACGCGATATTTTGGGGGGGGGGGGGGGGGGTCGGACACGTGAAGGTGGGGGGGGGGCATCAAAACGAGGCCGGGTGCTTGCACACGCGTGTGCAAACCGACCCCCCCCCCCCCCCCCCAACCACCATGCAATGGACACGTGACACGAGTGGGGTGTGTGTGTGGGGGGGGGGGGGGGGGTGGTCACACACGTGTCCCTATAGGGCACATGTGTCCCCTATGGAACACGTGTGTCCCCTATGGAACACGTGTGGCCCCTATGGCCCTTGCACACGTTGTCAGCACCCCCCCCCCCCCTCCTTGCACAAGCACCCCCCCCCCCCCTCCCACCACCATTGCAAACCGGTTCCATTGCCTTGCACGGGGGGGGGGGGGGGGGGGGTGGTCCTTTGCACACGCACCCCCCCCCCCCCCCCCCCCCCACGCCCCTTTACACGTGTCCCCTGGGTGCATTGCACGGCCCCCCCCCCCCCCTTAAAGGGACACCCCCCCCCCATTACATCCCCCCCCAATTCCCTTGCACGACCCCTCCCTGGTGCATTGCAACCCCCCCCCATCCGGTAACACCGATTCCCCCCCCCCTTTACCCCCACTATGGGTGATCCCCCCCCCTCCCCCATCCCTCCGTTTGCCCCCCCCCCCCCCACCCCCAAGCCCCCCCCCCCCCCATCGGTTCCTACCGGCGGTGCCGGGCGCGGCCACCGGGCAGCGGCGGAGCGGAGCCCCCGGCGCGGTGACAGCGGCGACTCCCGGCCCCGCCCCCCCCCCCCCCCAAACGTCCACCTCCGCTTGGCCCCGCCCACCGCTTGGCCCCGCCCACCGCCACAAAGCCCCGCCCACACGCCCGGTACCGGCGTGATAAGCGTTGCCCCCCCCCACCCCCCCCCCCCCCACGGTACCGGTACCGGCCCCTACGGGCGCTAAGCCCCGCCCACTGCCCCCAAGCCCCCGCCCACCGCGCTATCCGCTACGTTAAGCCCCTCCCATTGCCTCCGCCAAGCCCCGCCCACCGGCGGTGATAGGAGCCGCCCAACGGCGGGGCGCGCCACGCCTTTCGCCCCGCCCACCTCCTCTGATTGGCCACACCCGCCGCCAAGCCCCGCCCACTACGGCAGCCACACCCACTCCCCTTTAAGCCCCGCCCACCTTCAGCTTAATGAATGAATGGGGAGGGGGGAATCTCCCACCCTGGGGTGCTGGGGGGGGGGGGGGGGGGCAAGAGGGACCGGGGTGCTCCCCCCACCCTTGTGTCCCCCCCAAAACGAGGCAGCAAATGGGGGGGGGCACAAATGGGTTTATTTAATGACCCCCAAAATCGGGGGGTCACACACAAAAAGGGAGGGTTTGGGGGGGACTTGGGGGGGGGTCATCGCCCCCTCCCCGCTCCCCCCACCTCCTGGGGCTCCCCCTTGTCCCCCCCCTGCGTCGGGAGCTCCGGACATCATGAGGAAGAGGACGATGGGGATGATGTACATCCACTGTGGGGGGGGGGGGGAAAGGGGGGGTCACCCCCAAATCCCCCCCCCAAAGGGACCCAAAAGTGGGGGGGAGGGGAAGGGTTTGGGGGTGTCAAGGGTGGGGGATAGGGTTTGAGGGACCCTATGGGGTGAGAGGGGGCAATTGGGGGGGACAGGAGGGGTTTGGGGCAGATACGGGGTGGGGGGGGCAGATGGGGGGCATTGAGCTGTTTTGGGGGTATTCAGGGTGGTTTTGGGTGTTTTGGGGCTGGTTTTTGGGTGGTTTGGGGTGGCTTTGGGGTGGTTTGGGGTGGTTTAGGGGTGGTTTAGGGGTGATTTTGGGGTGTTTTGGGGTGGATTTGGGGTGTTTTGGGGCTGGTTTGGGGTGGTTTGGGGTTGGTTTTGGGGTGTTTTGGGTTAGTTTGGGGTGGGTTTAGGTGGTTTTGGTGTTCTGGGGTGGTTTTGGTGGTTTTTAGGGGTGGTTCTGGGTGTTTTAGGGGTGTTTTCGGATGCTTTTGGGGCGGTTTTGGTTGTTTTGGGGTGGTTTAGGGGTGATTTGGGGTGTTTTGGGGGTGGTCTCGGGGTGTTTTTTGGTGGTTCTGGGGTGTTTTTGGGGGTGCCCTCACGTATTTTGGCGAAGAACGGAGCGCTGCTCCTGCGGGTTCCGGGCGCGCTGAGCCTGCTCCTGCTCCAGGTGCCGGATGAATGCTGCGGTCTCGGGGCTGGGGGGGGCAATGAGGGGGGGTCACGTGTCCTCCAAAACATCCCCCCCATGAGCCTCCCATCCCCTCCCAATCCCTTCCCCATCCCCATCCCCATCTCTTCTCCTCCCCATCCCATCCCCATCCCCATCCCATCCCCAACCCATCCTCATCCCCATTCCATTCCATCCCATCCCCATCCTATCCCATCCCATCCCCATCCCCACCCCATCCCATTCCCATCCCATCCCCATCCCATCCCCATCCCATCCCCATCCCAATCCCATCCCATCCCCATCCCATCCCCTCCCCACCCCATCCCCATCCCCATCCCGATCCCCATCCCCATCCCATCCCCATCCCCATCCCCATCCCATCCCCATCCCCATCCCCATCCCATCCCCATCCCCATCCCGATCCCCATCCCCATCCATCCCCCATCCCATCCCCATCCCATCCCCATCCCCATCCCATCCCATCCCCATCCCCATCCCCATCCCATCCCCATCCCATCCCCATCCCCATCCCACCCCATCCCCTCTCACGTGGCGCGGGCAGGGGCTGTCTCAGCACCACGGTGCTGTTGAAGAGCTCCAGGTCCGCGTCCGGCACCGGGGAGCCCCGGCAGGACCCCGGCGCCGCCACCACCACCCCCAGCGCCACCACGTTCCCGGCCACGTCCACGTGCACCGAGAGCTCGTCCGAGAGGCGCGATTCCAGCAGCGCGCACTGCGGACGGGCAGGGACGGGGGGTAACGGGGGCAATGGGGGGGGCGTGGGGTACAGGGGAGAGATGGGGTGGGGGTATGGGATAGATGGGGTGGGGGGTGTGGGGTAAAGGGGATAGATGGGGTGGGGTATAGGGGATACATGGGATACATGGGATATGGGGTATGGGGGATAGATGGGATGCATGGGATGGGGGTATGGGGTAAAGGGGATAGATGGAATGGGGGGTATGGGGTAAAGGGGATAGATGGGATGGGGGGTATGGGGTACAGGGGATAGATGGGATGGGGGGTATGGGATAGATAGGATGAGGGTATGGGGTAAAGGGGATAGATGGGATGGGGGGTGTGGGGTACAGGGGAGAGATGGGATGGGGGGTATGGGGTATAGGGGTAGATGGATACATGGGACAGGGGTATGGGGTATAGGGGATAGATGGGATGGGGGGTATAGGGGATAGATGGGATACATGGGATAGGGGGTATGGGGTAAAGCGGATAGATGGGATGGGGGGTATGGGGTAAAGGGGATAGGTGGGATGGGGGTTATGGGGTGTGGGATATGGGGTGTGGGGGTATGGGATATGGGGTATGTGATATGGGGTATGGGGTACGAGGTATGGGGTATGTGATACGGGGTATATGGGATAGATGAGATACGGGGTATGGGGTATGGGATATGGGATAGATAGCGTATGGGATATGGGGTATGGGATACGGGATATGGGGCATATGGGATAGATGAGATACGGGGTACGGGGTATGGGATATGGGGTATAGGATATGGGATAGATAGGATAGATGGGATAGGGAGCATGGGGTATTAGGATATAAGGGATATATGGGGTATAGGATACGGGGTACAGGATACGCAATATGAGATATGGGGTATGCGGTATATGGGATATGGAGTACGGTATGTGTGATATATGGGATAGGGGGTACGAGATATGTAATATACGGACATATAGTATATGATATGGAATATGGGATATGTGGTATAGGAAACGGGATATGGGATATGGCGTATGGAGTATGAGATATGGGGTATATGGGATACGGAGTATGGGATATGGGATATATGGGATACGGAGTACAGGATATGAGGTACGGCATATGGGATATGTGGTATGGGTATAGAATATGGATATATGGGATACGGGATATATGTACGGGTATGGATACAGGATATGGGATACGGATATGGGATACGAGACACCAGAATATGGAGACACAGAGACAACACGGTGTGGGGTATGGATAAGGGAATACAGGAAATGGATGTGGAATATGGGAATGTGAGGTATGGGATATACGGGATATGGGATGTGTGCATGGGGTATGGATACAGGAGATGGGGTATGGATACAGGAGATGGGGTATGGATACAGGAGATGGGGTATGGATACAGGGTATGGGGTATGGATACAGGAGATGGGGGTATGGATACAGGATATGGGGTACGGATACAGGATATAGGATATGGATACAGGAGATGGGGTATGGATACCGGATATGGGGTATGGATACAGGATATGGGGTACGGATACAGGATATGGGGTATGGATACAGGAGATGGGGTACGGATACAGGATATAGGATATGGATACAGGAGATGGGGTATGGATACAGGAGATGGGGTATGGATACAGGATATGGGGTATGGATACAGGATATGGGGTACGGATACCGGATACGGGGTATGGATACAGGATATGGGGTACGGATACAGGATATGGGGCACGGATACCAGATATGGGGTATGGATACAGGGTATGGGGCACGGATACAGGATATGGGGTATGGATACCGGATATGGGGTACGGATACAGGATATGGGGCACGGATACAGGATATGGGGCATGGATACCGGATATGGGGCACGGATACAGGATATGGGGTACGGATACCGGATATGGGGCACGGATACCGGATATGGGGCACGGATACAGGATATGGGGCATGGATACCGGATATGGGGCACGGATACCGGATATGGGGCACGGATACAGGATATGGGGCACGGATACAGGATATGGGGCACGGATACCGGATATGGGGCACGGATACAGGAGATGGGGCACGGATACCGGATATGGGGCACGGATACAGGATATGGGGCACGGATACCGGATATGGGGCACGGATACTGGTCCCCGCATCCCCCCCCCCATACCGGGTGCCCCCCCCCCCCCACTGACCGCGCGCACGAACGAGGTCACGTGGGCGCCGGCGGGGTCCTCGCCGGGTGCCGGCGCCCGCCTGGGGGATGCGCACGCGGTACAGCCCGTCCCTGGCGGCCACCTCCTGCGGGGCCCAGCCCGGTCACCGCGGGGAGCCCATCCCCCCACTGCACCCCATGGGGGGAGCCCATCCCCCCATTGAACCCTATGGGGTGAGCCCATCCCCCCACTGCACCCCATGGGGTGAGCCAATCCCCCCATTGAACCCTATGGGGTGAGCCCATACCCCCCCATTGAACCCTATGGGGTGAGCCCATCCCCACCACTGCACCCCATGGGGTGAGCCCATCCCCCCATTGAACCCTATGGGGTGAGCCCATCCCCCACTGCACCCCATGGGGTGAGCCCATCCCCCCATTGAACCCTATGGGGTGACCCCAACCCCCACTGCACCCCATGGGGTGAGCCCATCCCCCACTGCACCCCATGGGGTGACCTCAACCCCCCCATAACCCCCTATGGAGTGACACCATCCCCCCCATTGAACCCTATGGGGTGACCCCATCCCCCCCATTACCCACTATGGGGTGACCCCATCCCCCCCAATCACCCCCTATGGGGGTGACCCCCATGTCCCCATCACCCCCTATGGGGTGACCCCATCCCCTCCATCACCCCTCTATGGGGTGACCCCATGTCCCCATCACCCCCTATGGGGTGACCCCATCCCCTCCATCACCCCCTATGGGGTGACCCCATGTCCCCATCACCCCCTATGGGGTGACCCCATCCCCTCCATCACCCCCTATGGGGTGACCCCATCCCCCCCATCACCCCCTATGGGGGTGACCCCATGTCCCCATCACACCCTATGGGGTGACCCCATCCCCTCCATCACCCCCTATGGGGTGACCCCATGTCCCCATCACCCCCTATGGGGTGACCCCATCCCCTCCATCACCCCCTATGGGGTGACCCCATCCCCCCCATCACCCCCTATGGGGTGACCCCATGTCCCCATCACCCCCTATGGGGTGACCCCATCCCCTCCATCACCCCCTATGGGGTGACCCCATCCCCTCCATCACCCCCTATGGGGTGACCCCATGTCCCCATCACCCCCTATGGGGTGACCCCATCCCCTCCATCACCCCCTATGGGGTGACCCCATCCCCTCCATCACCCCCTATGGGGTGACCCCATCCCCTCCATCACCCCCTATGGGGTGTCCCCACATCCCGGCCCCCCCGTACCCGCAGTTGGTTGCGCTCGTCCTCCGTGAGCTGCTTCTGCGCCAGGCTCAGCCCAGGCTCGGGCCCGGGGTCCAGGTCAGGGTCCCCCGGCGGCGGAAGCGGGGGCATCGTCTGCAGGGGGGCAATGGGGCACAATGGGGGCAATGGGGACAATGGGGGCAATGGGGGCTAATGGGGGCAAATGGGGACAATGGAGACAATGGGGGCAATGGGGACAATGGGGGCAATGGGGACAATGGGGGCAATGGGGGCAATGGGCACAATGGGGCAATGGGGACAATGGGGGCAATGGGGCACAATGGGGGCACAATGGGGGCACAATGGGGGCAATGGGGACAATGGGACAATGGGGCACAATAGGGGCAGTGGGGACAGTGGGGGCACAGTGGGGGCAATAGAGACCCAATAGGGACAATGGGGACAATGGGGGCACAATGGGGGCAATGGGGCACAATGGGGGCAATGGGGAACAATGGGGGCACAGTGGGGGCAATGGGCACAATGGGAGCAATGGGGCACAATGGGAGCAATGGGGCACAATGGGAGCAATGGGGCACAATGGGGCACAATGGGAGCAATGGGGGCAATGGGGCACAATGGGAGCAATGGGGCACAATGGGGCCTATGGGGCACAATGGGGCCTATGGGACCCCCCCGTGTTGATGGGGGGGGGGGTTGAGGCTTACCCGGCTCAAAGGAGTGCTCCAGGGGCAGGGAGCAGGGCTCGGTGTCCCGCAGCTCCGAGGGCTGCCGCAGGGGGCCAATGGGGACACCCCTCATTAATATTCATGAGCCACACCCGATTCCTCCCCGCGATCATTCATATTCATGAGCCACACCCGACACCTCCCACCCCTCATTAACATTGATGCCCTGAACCAGAGGTGAAGGGGCACCATTATTAATAAGCAGATAATAGCTAATAGCCACCCTCATTAATATTAATGAGATTAAGCAGACACAACTTAAGTTGCCCATTCCTTCATTAATATTCATGAGATAAATAAGAAACCGCCTCTAAGCTGGCCATCCCCTCATTAATATTAACGATTAAGCTACTACATTCACTAATATTAAGCTTTAATGCACATTCTCCTGTTTCTCATTAATATAAACGATTAAAATACTTTATTCATTAATATTCATAGGTCTTATTATTCTAATCCAAGTTATTAATATTAATCAAAGAGCACCCAGTATAACCCCGTGGCTTATTAATATCAATGACCTCCAGCACACATATAAATAGTCTTAATGAGATTTCATCACGTGAAACCCCCTTCTAATTAACATAAACGCCCTCATACCCTCATTAATATTAATGAGGGTTTTAATTCATTAATATTAACGAACGCATTCATCTTTCGGTAATATTAATGAACTCCGAGCACATTTACCCTTGCATTAATACTGATCACACCAGCCTCCCAACGCGTCACTCCTCATTAATATTAATAACCTCTGACCACGCCTCCTCATTACTATGCATAAGCTCTAAGCGCACATCGGAGCCGCCTCATAAAGCACCGCCCCCACGTGACCACGGCCACGCTCCCTCATGAATATTAACGCTCCCCGCCAAACCCCGCCCCCCTCATGCATATTAATGAGCCCGCTCACCTCAGCCCGGGCCCGCCCCGGCAGCTCCCGCCGCTGCCCAGCGCCGCCGCCACCAGCGCCGACAGCGACAGCCACCGCAGCCCGGCCGCCATCTTGGCCGCGCGCGGGGGAGGCCGGGAAGGAGGCGTGGTCACAACCGGAGGGGCGTGGCCACGACAAACCCCCTCCCACAAAGGGGCGTGGCTATGCAGATATCAATGGGGTGGGGGGCGTGGCTTGCCGGCTTCGGCGCGCTTGGCCGCGGGCGCCATCTTGAGGCGTCCCCGGCGCCATCTTGAGCGGCGGCAGCGCCGGGGCTCGGAGCGTCCGGTAACTCCGTGTGTGCCCCCCCCCCCCCCCCCCCCCTTCCGTGGTCCCATCCGGATCCTTCCCGGTTCCATCCGGATCCCTCCCGGTTCCATCCGGTTCCCTCCCGGGCCCCCGGCCCCAGCCCCGCGGTGCCCGCCCCGCCATGGGCCGGCTGCGGCGCTGCCTGGCCCGGGGGGAGCTGGGGCCGCTGAGGGAAGCTGCGGCTGCTGGAGAGCGAGTTCGTGCAGGTGAGGGGAGAGAGCCCCTTATGGACCATACAGAGGGCGTATGTCATCGTTATATAGCCTTTATCTGCCCCTATGGACCCTATAGAGGGCATATGTCATCGTTATATAGCCTTTATGTGGTCCTATGGACCCTATAGAGGGCATATGTCATCGTTATATAGCCTTTATGTGGCCCTATGGACCCTATAGAGGGCATATGTCATCGTTATATAGCCTTTATGTGGCCCTATGGACCCTATAGAGGGCATATGTCATCGTTATATAGCCTTTATGTGGCCCTATGGACACTATAGAGGGCATATGTCATCGTTATATAGCCTTTATGTGCCCCTATGGACCCTATAGAGGGCGTATGTCATCGTTATATAGCCTTTATGTGGCCCTATGGACCCTATAGAGGGCATATGTCATCGTTATATAGCCTTTATCTGCCCCTATGGACCCTATAGAGGGCATATGTCATCGTTATATAGCCTTTATGTGGCCCTATGGACCCTATAGAGGGCGTATGTCATCGTTATATAGCCTTTATGTGGCCCTATGGACCCTATAGAGGGCATATGTCATCGTTATATAGCCTTTATGTGGCCCTATGGACCCTATAGAGGGCATATGTCATCGTTATATAGCCTTTATGTGGCCCTATGGACACTATAGAGGGCATATGTCATCGTTATATAGCCTTTATGTGCCCCTATGGACCCTATAGAGGGCGTATGTCATCGTTATATAGCCTTTATGTGGCCCTATGGACCCTATAGAGGGCATATGTCATCGTTATATAGCCTTTATCTGCCCCTATGGACCCTATAGAGGGCATATGTCATCGTTATATAGCCTTTATGTGGCCCTATGGACCCTATAGAGGGCGTATGTCATCGTTATATAGCCTTTATGTGGTCCTATGGACCCTATAGAGGGCATATGTCATCGTTATATAGCCTTTATGTGGCCCTATGGACACTATAGAGGGCATATGTCATCGTTATATAGCCTTTATGTGGCCCTATGGACCCTATAGAGGGCGTATGTCATCGTTATATAGCCTTTATGTGGTCCTATGGACCCTATAGAGGGCATATGTCATCGTTATATAGCCTTTATCTGCCCCTATGGACCCTATAGAGGCATATGTCATCGCTATATAGCCTTTATCTGCCCCTATGGACCCTATAGAGGGCATATGTCATCGTTATATAGCCTTTATGTGGCCCTATGGACCCTATAGAGGGCGTATGTCATCGTTATATAGCCTTTATGTGGCCCTATGGACACTATAGAGGGCATATGTCATCGTTATATAGCCTTTATCTGCCCCTATGGACCCTATAGAGGGCATATGTCATCGTTATATAGCCTTTATCTGCCCCTATGGACCCTATAGAGGGCATATGTCATCGTTATATAGCCTTTATCTGCCCTTATGGACCCTATAGAGGGCATATGTCATCGTAGGGCATATGTCATCGTTATATAGCCTTTATGTGGCCCTATGGACCCTATAGAGGGCATATGTCATCGTTATATAGCCTTTATGTGGCCCTATGGACCCTATAGAGGGCATATGTCATCGTTATATAGCCTTTATGTGGCCCTATGGACCCCTATAGAGGGCATATGTCATCGTTATATAGCCTTTATCTGCCCCTATGGACCCTATAGAGGGCATATGTCATCGTTATATAGCCTTTATGTGGCCCTATGGACCCTACAGAGGACGTATGTCATCGTTATATAGCCTTTATGTGGCCCTATGGACCCTATAGAGGGCATATGTCATCGTTATATAGCCTTTATCTGCCCCTATGGACCCTATAGAGGGCATATGTCATCGTTATATAGCCTTTATCTGACCCTATGGACCCTATAGAGGGCATATATCCTCGTTATATAGCCTTTATGTGGCCCTATGGACCCTGTAGAGCACATATATCGTTATATGGCCTTTATCTGCCCTTATAGACCCTGTATATCACATATATCATCGTTATATAGCCTTTATCTGCCCCTATGGACCCTATAGAGCACATATATCATCGTTATATAGCCTTTATTTGCCCTTATAGACCCTGTATATCACATATACCATCTTATGTAGACCCTGTATATTAAATATATCATCTTATATAGGCCCTATATATCACATATACCATCCTTACATAGCCTATGAGTGCCCCCATAGACCCTGTATGTCACATATACCATCTTAAATAGCCTATGAGTGCCCCTATAGACCCTATAGATCACATATACCATCTTATATAGCCTATGAGTGTTCCTATAGACCCTGTTTATCACATACACCATTGTTACAGACTGTATATATCACATATACCATCGTTATATAGCCTGTGAGTGCCCCTATAGACCCTGTCACATACACCATCTTATGTAGACCCTATAGATCACATATATCATCATCATATAGCCTATGAGCGCCCCTATAGACCCTATATATGACATATACCATCGTTATAGACCCTGTCTATCACATACACCATCTTATATAGCCTATGAGTGCCCCTATAGACCCTGTATATCACGTATACCATCGTTACATAGCCTATGAGTGCCCCTATAGACTTTGTATATCCCATACACCATCTTATGTAGACCCTATAGATCACATACATCATGATTATATAGCCTATGAGCACCCTATAGACCCTATATATCACATACACCATCCTTATACAGAGTGCCCTCTATAGACCCTGTATATCACATAGATCATCATTATATAGCCTATGAGTGCCCCCATAGAGCCTATATGTCATGTATAACATATATATTGTCATTATACAGTCTATGAGTGCACTATATAGGTCTTATGTATCTTATATATCATCATTAACTAGCCTATATGTCAGCGTATGTCCTATATATTATTATATAGCCTATGTATCATTATTATATAGCTTATATATTCTATATGTTAATATTATATGCCCTACATGTCACCATATATTCTGTATGTTATCATTAGATGTTTTACATATCACTTTATATTCCATACATGATTATGTACCCTATATGTCACCGTATAGCCTATATATCATCACTAGATCCCCTATAGATCCCCCTGTATCCCATACATCATCACTGTATCCCCTATCTCCCTATATCCCATATATCCCCATTAGATCCCCTATCTATCCCGCTATATCCCATATATCATCACTCTATCCCCTATCTATCCCCCTATATCCCATATATCATCACTATATCCCCTATAGATCCCCCTATATCCCATATATCATCCCTAGATCCCCTATCTATCCCCCTATATCCCATATATCCCCATTAGATCCCCTGTCTATCCCCCTATACCCCGTACATCATCACTCTATCCCCTATCTATCCTATATACCATATATCCCCATTAGATCCCCTATACATCCCCCTATATCCCATATATCATCACTATATCCCATATATATCCCCCTATATCCCATATATCCCCATTAGATCCCCTCTCTATCCCCCTATATCTCATATATTATCACTATATGCCATATATATCCCCCTGTATCCCATATATCCCCATTAGATCCCCTCTCTATCCCCCTATATCCTATATATCCCCATTAGATGCCCTCTCTATCCCCCTATATCCCATATATCCGCATTAGATCCCCTCTCTATCCCCCTATATCCCCTATATCCCCATTAGATTCCCTCTCTATCCCCCTATATCCCATACATCATCACTCTATCCCCTCTATCCCCCTATATCCCATATATCCCCATTAGATCCCCTCTCTATCCCCCTATATCCCATATATCCCCATTAGATCCCCTATACATCTCCCTATATCCCATATATCATCACTATATCCCATATATATCCCCCTATATCCCATATATCCCCATTAGATCCCCTCTCTATCCCCCTATATCTCATATATCATCACTATATCCCATATATATCCCCCTGTATCCCATATATCCCCATTAGATCCCCTCTCTATCCCCCTATATCCCATATATCCCCATTAGATCCCCTCTCTATCCCCCTATATCCCATATATCCCCATTAGATCCCCTCTCTATCCCCCTATATCCCATATATCCCCATTAGATCCCCTGTCTATCCCCCTATACCCCGTACATCATCACTCTATCCCCTATCTATCCCCCTATATACCATATATCCCCATTAGATCCCCTGTACATCCCCCTATATCCCATATATCATCACTATATCCCATATATATCCCCCTATATCCCATGTATCCCCATTAGATCCCCTCTCTATCCCCCTATATCCCATATATCCCCATTAGATCCCCTATACATCCCCCTATATCCCATATATCCCCATTAGATCCCCTCTCTATCCCCCTATATCTCATATATTATCACTATATCCGATATATATCCCCCTGTATCCCATGTATCCCCATTAGATCCCCTCTCTATCCCCCTATATCCCATATATCCCCATTAGATGCCCTCTCTATCCCCCTATATCTCGTATATCATCACTATATCCCATATATATCCCCCTGTATCCCATATATCCCCATTAGATCCCCTCTCTATCCCCCTATATCCCACACATCATCCCTATATCCCCTCTCTATCCCCCTTATCCCATATATCATCACTATATCCCATATATATCCCCCTATATCCCATACATCATCCCTATATCCCCTATCTATCCCCTATATCCCATATATCCCCATTAGATTCCCTATCTATCCCCCTATATCCCATATATCCCGTTAGATCCCCTGTCTATCCCCCTATATCCCATACATCATCCCTATATCCCCTGTCTATCCCCCTATATCCCATACATCATCCCTATATCCCCTATCTATCCCCCTATATCCCATACATCATCACTCTATCCCCTCTCTATCCCCATATATCCCCATTAGATCCCCTCTCTGTCCCCCTATATCCCATATATCCCCATTAGATCCCCTCTCTATCCCCCTATATCCCATATATCCCCATTAGATCCCCTCTCTATCCCCCTATATCCCCATTAGATTCCCTCTCTATCCCCCTATATCCCCATTAGATCCCCTCTCTATCCCCTCTCTATCCCCATATATCCCCATTAGATCCCCTCTCTATCCCCCTATATCCCATATATCCCCATTAGATCCCCTCTCTATCCCCCTATATCCCCATTAGATCCCCTATCTGTCCCCCTATATCCCATACATCATCACTCTATCCCCTCTCTATCCCCATATATCCCCATTAGATCCCCTATACATCCCCCTATATCCCATATATCCCCATTAGATCCCCTCTCTATCCCCCTATATCCCCATTAGATCCCCTCTCTATCCCCCTATATCCCATACATCATCACTCTATCCCCTCTCTATCCCCATATATCCCCATTAGATCCCCTATACATCCCCCTATATCCCATATATCCCCATTAGATCCCCTCTCTATCCCCCTATATCCCCATTAGATCCCCTCTCTATCCCCCTATATCCCCATTAGATCCCCTCTCTATCCCCCTATATCCCCATTAGATCCCCTCTCTATCCCCCTATATCCCCATTAGATCCCCTCTCTATCCCCCTATATCCCCATTAGATCCCCTCTCTATCCCCCTATATCCCCATTAGATCCCCTCTCTATCCCCCTATATCCCCATTAGATCCCCTCTCTATCCCCCTATATCCCATATATCCCCATTAGATGCCCTATACATCCCCCTATATCCCATATATCCCCATTAGATCCCCTATACATCCCCCTGCATCCCCATCAGATCCCCTCCGTACCCCATACGTGCCCCGTGTGTCCCCGCAGGTGACCCGCACCGGGGACCCCGCCGGCCCGGTCACCGTGGCCATCGCCGCCTCCTGCCCTCACCTCCCTGCTCCCGACCTCCTGCTCCTGGCTCGGCCGCTGCCTCCCTGCCCTGGCGAGCACGAGGAGCTGCAGCTCCTGGGGTGCGTCCCCTTCCATACATCCCAAAGCATCCCAATGCATCCCAATGCATCCCAATGCATCCCATTGCATCCCAAAGGCATCCCAATGCATCCCTATGCTTCCCAATGCATCCCATTGCATCCCTATGCATCCCAATGCATCCCAATGCATCCCATTGCATCCCAATGCATCCCAATGCATCCCAATGCATCCCATTGCATCCCAATGCATCCCAATGCATCCCTATGCTTCCCAATGCATCCCATTGCATCCCAATGCATCCCATTGCATCCCTATGCATCCCATTCTATCCCAATGCATCCCATTGCATTCCATTGCACCTGTATGCATCCCTATGCATCCTATTGCATCCCATTCCATCCCAATGCATCCCCATTCCATCCCAATGCATCCCTATGCATCCCATTGCATCCCATTCCATCCCAATGCATCCCATTGCATCCCAATGCATCCCACTGCATCCCAATGCATCCCTATGCTTCCCAATGCATCCCATTGCATCCCTATGCATCCCATTCCATCCCATTGCATTCCATTGCACCTGTATGCATCCCTATGCATCCTATTGCATCTCATTCCATCCCAATGCATCCCATTGCATCCCAATGCATCCCATTCCATCCCAATGCATCCCATTGCATTCCATTGCACCTGTATGCATCCCTATGCATCCTATTGCATCCCATTCCATCCCAATGCATCCCATTCCATCCCAATGCATCCCATTGCATCCCTCCTCCTTCCTTCTCCCTCTGCCCAGGCTCTTCCCACTCTCCTGTGTCCACCTCTCCCTCTGGAGCCGGCGCCGGCACCGGCTCCGGGTGCGCTTGGCCACCGGACGCGCGTTCTTCCTGCAGCTCCTGGCTCCATCCCTATGGAGCCTCCGGCTCCTCTTCAGCCGCTGGCTCCGCCTCCTCTTCCTGCTCCACGGGACCCCCCCCGCCCCTTCTGCCCCCCCAATAAAGGCGGAGGGAGATGGGGACACCCCCATTGCGCTCTGATGTCGTGTCCCCCCCCATAAGCACAGACACAGCTTGGAAGGTTCCATTTATTCAAAGGGGGGGGGGGGGGGGGGCTCCATTTAGCCCCCTCGAGTCCTGCAGCCCTAAAGGGGGGGTGGAGGTGTCATTATGGGGGTAGCACCCCCCTATTAGGTGCTGATCCCCCCCCCCCAATGAATGCCCCTAATGGAGAGGCCCCCAATTAAATGTGTACCCCAAGTAAGGCGGCTCTTTAACCCTCCCATTAAACCCCCCAATTAACCCCCAATAATTAACCCCCCCATAATTAACCCCCAGTTAGACCCCCCCAATTAATCACCCCCATATTAACCCCCCATTAAACACACCCATAATTAACCCCCCCCATAATTAACCCCCAGTTAGACCCCCCAATTAATCACCCCCCATATTAACCCCCCATTAAACACTCCCATAATTAACCCCCATTAAACCCCCCATAATTAACCCCCCATAATTAACCCCCAGTTAACCCCCCAATTAATCACCCCAAATTAATCCCCCATTAAACACTCCTATAATTAACCCCCCATTAACCCCTCCCAATTACCCCCCATAATTACCCCCTATAATTAACCCCCAATTAAACCCCATCAATTACCCCCCCAGTAGCCCCCCCAATTAAACACCCCCCTAAGAAACCCCCTAATAACCCCCCCATAATTAACCCCCAATTAAACACCCCCAAATTAGACCCCCCCCAAATAAACCCCCCATAATTAACAACCCCCCCCACACCCCATAATTACCCCCCCCTCACCATCTCATCCAGCCACTGCTCTCACTGGGGCACTGTGTGGGGACAGATGGGGGTTGGGGATGTTGGCACCCCCCCCCCCTTAACAGCCCCATTGCCCCCCCAACACCCCATTGCCCCCCTCTAACACCCCAAAGACCCCCTAAAGACCCCCCCAGCACCCTATTACCCCACCAACACCCCATTGCCCCCCATCTGTGACCCCGTTGCCCCCCCATATGCCCCTCACCACGTATCTCGGGCCGGCACTTGGTGAGCACCCCCCTTCCCCATTGAGCACCCCATTGACCCCCTCTATGACCCCATTGAGATCCCATTGACCCCATTGGGACCCCATTGGAACCCCATTGACCCCATTTGGACCCCATTGACCCCCTCTATGACCCCACTGGCCCCCTCTATGACCCCATTGGGACCCAATTGCCCCCCATAGGGCCACATAGCCCCCCTCTATGACCCAATTGGGACCCCATTGACCCCCTCTGTGACCCCACTGCTCCCCATAGGGCCCCATAGCCCCCCTTTATGACTCCTTTGGGACCCCCTTGACCCCCTCTATGATTGCATTGCCCATACCACTGCCCCCCTCTATGACCCCATTGGGACCCCATTGGGACCCCATTGACCCCCTCTATGACCCCATTGGGACCCCACTGACCCCCTCTACGACCTCATTGACCCCCTCTATGACCCCATTGCCCCCCATAGGGCCCCATTGCCCCCCTCGGTGACCCCATTGGGGACCCCATTGACCCCCTCTATGACCCCATTGGGACCCCACTGACCCCCTCTACGACCTCATTGACCCCCTCTATGACCCCATTGCCCCCCTCGGTGACCCCATTGGGACCCCATTGACCCCACTGGGACCCATTGCCCCCCTCTATGACCCCATTGGGAACCCATTGCCCCCCCTCTATGACCCCATTGGGACCCCATTGATCCCCTCTGTGACCCCATTGGGACCCCATTGCCCCCCTCTATGACCCCATTGGGACCCCATCGACCCCATTGATCCCCTCTGTGACCCCATTGGGACACCATTGAGACCCCATTGTCCCCCTCTATGACCCCATTGACACCCCATTGCCCCCCTCTATGACCCCATTGGGACCCCTTTGGACCCCATTGACCCCATTGCCCCCCACACTCCCCCCATAGGGCCCTCACCACGTATCTCAAGCCGGCACTCGGTGAGCGCCTCCCCCAGCTCGTTGACCGCCCCCATTGACCCCCTCTATGACCCCATTGGGACCCCACTGACCACATTGGGACCGCATTGACCCCATTGGGACCCAATTGACCCCCTCTATGACCCCATTGGGACCCCATTGGGACCCCATTGCCCCCCTCTATGACCCCATTGGGACCCCACTGACCACATTGGGACCGCATTGACCCCATTGGGACCCCATTGCCCCCCTCTATGACCCCATTGGGACCCCATTGACCCCATTGGGACCCCACTGCCCCCCTCTATGACCCCATTGCCCCCCTCTATGACCCCATTGAGACCCCATCGACCCCATTGGGACCCCATTGGCCCCCCCTCTATGACCCCATTGGGACCCCATTGCCCCCCCTCTATGACCCCATTGACACCCCCACTGCCCCCCTCTATGACCCCACTGGGACCCCTTTGGACCCCATTGACCCCATTGCCCATACTCCCCCCATAGGGCCCTCACCACGTATCTCAAGCCGGCACTCGGTGAGCGCCTCCCCCAGCTCGTTGACCGCCCCATTGACCCCCTCTATGACCCCATTGGGACCCCACTGACCACATTGGGACCGCATTGACCCCATTGGGACCCAATTGACCCCCTCTATGACCCCATTGGGACCCCACTGACCACATTGGGACCGCATTGACCCCATTGGGACCCCATTGCCCCCTCTATGACCCCATTGGGACCCCATCGACCCCCATTGGGACCCCATTGCCCCCCTCTATGACCCCATTGGGACCCCATCGACCCCCTTTAGGACCCCATTGACCCACTCTAGGACCCCATTGGGACCCCCACTGCCCCCCTCTATGACCCCATTGGGACCCCATTGCCCCCCATACTCCCCCCATAGACCCCATAGTGCCTCACCACGGATGTCAAGCCGGCACTCGGTAAGTGCCTCCCCCAGCTCGTTGACTGCCCCATTGCCCCCTCTATGACGCCATTGGGACCCCATTGCCCCCCTCTATGACCCCATTGGGACCCCATCGACCCCATTGAGACCCCATTGCCCCCCTGTATGACCCCATTGGGACCCCATTGATCCCCTCTGTGACCCCATTGGGACCCCATTGCCCCCTCTATGACCCCATGGGGACCCCACTGACCACATTGGGACCCAATTGACCCCATTGGGACCCCATTGTCCCCCTCTATGACCCCATTGGGACCCCATTGACCCCATTGGGACCCCATTGCCCCCCTCTATGACCTCATTGGGGCCCCATTTACCCAATTGGGACCCCATTGACCCCATTGGGACCCCATTGACCCCTTTGGACCCCATTGACCCCATTGCCCCCCATAGGGCCCTCACCACGTATCTCAAGCCGGCACTCGGTGAGCGCCTCCCCCAGCTCGTTGACCGCCCCATTGACCCCCTCTATGACCCCATTGGGACCCACTGACCACATTGGGACCACATTGACCCCATTGGGACCCAATTGACCCCCTCTATGACCCCATTGGGACCCCACTGACCCCATTGGGACCCCACTGCCCCCCTCTATGACCCCATTGCCCCCCTCTATGACCCCATTGGGACCCCATCGACCCCATTGGGACCCCATTGCCCCCCTCTATGACCCCATTGGGACCCCATCGACCCCCTTTAGGACCCCATTGACCCACTCTAGGACCCCATTGGGACCCCACTGCCCCCCTCTATGACCCCATTGGGACCCCATTGCCCCCCATACTCCCCCCATAGACCCCATAGTGCCTCACCACGGATGTCAAGCCGGCACTCGGTAAGTGCCTCCCCCAGCTCGTTGACTGCCCCATTGCCCCCTCTATGACGCCATTGGGACCCCATTGCCCCCCTCTATGACCCCATTGGGACCCCATCGACCCCATTGAGACCCCATTGCCCCCCTGTATGACCCCATTGGGACCCCATTGATCCCCTCTGTGACCCCATTGGGACCCCATTGCCCCCTCTATGACCCCATGGGGACCCCACTGACCACATTGGGACCCAATTGACCCCATTGGGACCCCATTGTCCCCCTCTATGACCCCATTGGGACCCCATTGACCCCATTGGGACCCCATTGCCCCCTCTATGACCCCATTGGGACCCCATTGACCCCATTGGGACCCCATTGCCCCCCTCTATGACCCCATTGGGACCCCCTTTGGACCCCATTGACCCCATTGCCCCCCATAGGCCCTCACCACGTATCTCAAGCCGGCACTCGGTGAGCGCCTCCCCCAGCTCGTTGACCGCCCGGCAGCCGTAGACGCCGCCGTCGAAGGGCCCCGGTTTGCGGATGAGCAGCGTGAGCACCCCCTGCGAGTGCCGCGCCAGGAAGCGCGGGTCCGGGCCCAGCACCACCTGGTTCTTGAGCCACACCACCTTGGGCTGCGCGGAGAGACCACAGGAACCCATAGGGACCCATAGGGACCAGAGGGACCCAGAGGGACCCATAGGGACCCATAGGGACCCATAGAGACCCATAGAGACCATAGGGACCCATAGAGACCCATAGAGACCATAGGGACCCATAGAGACCCATAGAGACCACAGGGACCCATAGGGACCAGAGGGACCCAGTGGGACCCAATAAGGGACCATAGGGACCCATAGGGACCCATAGAGACCCATAGAGACCATAGGGACCCATAGAGACCCATAGAGACCATAGGGGACCCATAGAGACCCATAGAGACCATAGGGACCCATAGAGACCCATAGAGACCACAGGGACCCATAGGGACCAGAGGGACCCAGAGGGACCCATAGGGACCATAGGGACCCATAGGGACCCATAGAGACCATAGGGACCCATAGAGACCCATAGAGACCATAGGGACCCATAGAGACCCATAGAGACCACAGGGACCCATAGGGACCAGAGGGACCCAGAGAGACCCATAGGGACCGTAGGGACCCATAGGGACCCATAGAGACCACTGAAACCCACAGGGACCCATAGGGACCATAGGGACCCATAGGGACCCATAGAGACCATAGGGACCCATAGAGACCCATAGGGACCATAGAAACCCATAGAGACCCGTAGAGACCCATAGAGACCACTGAAACCCACAGGGACCCATAGAGACCATAGGGAACCGTAGAGACCCATAGGGACCATAGAGACCCATAGAGACCATAGGGACCCATAGGGACTCTTAGAGACCCATAGGGACCCATAGAGAGCATAGGGACTCAGACAGACCATAGGGACCCATAGAGACGATAGGGACATGTAGAGACCACTGAAACCCATAGGGACCACTGACGCCCATAGGGAGCCATAGAGACCCATAGGGACCATAGGGACTATAGGGATCCATAGGGACCATAGAGACCCATAGATACCATAGGGACCCATGGAGACCCCCAGCACTGAAATGAGCCCCAAACCAGCTCCAAACGAGCCTTGAAACAGCCCCAAAAGAGCACAAAATCAGCCCCAAACCAGCCTGAAATGGGCCCAAACCCTTTCAGATCCTCCCCCCATCACCCCCCACTTGTGGGGCAGAGCCGGGGGAGGGACCCCAACCCTCCCCATAGCCCCCCCCCCCATACCTTGGGGTGCCCGCGCACGGCGCAGTTGAGGGCTGTGCTGTACCCGGCCACCGCGCTGCGGTCCACGAGCGGGGTCAGGAACTGGGGGGCTGAGCGGAAGTCGTGCTCCTGGAACTGGGGGGGCTTCAGGTTCAGACCTGGGGGGGAGGACGGGACAGGGACAGCTTCAATGGGGGACCCCCCTGCACCCCAAAAGTGAGCCTTGGGGATGCTTTGGGGGTGCTTTGGGGGTGCCTTGGGGATGCTTTAGGGATGCTTTGGGGGTGCTTTGGGGATGCTTTGGGATGCAGGAGGAATGGTCCAACCCCCATAACCCCCCCAAACCCCATTAGGACCCCCCCAGACTGCTTTAGGGATGCTTTAGGGATGCTTTGGGGATGCTTTGGGGGTGCTTTAGGGATGCTTTGGGATGCAGGAGGAGTGGTCCAAACCCCATAACCCCCCCAAACCCCATTAGGACCCCCCTCCAGACAGCTTTAGGGATGCTTAGGGATGCTTAAAGGATACTTTGGGATGCTGGAAGAATGGTCCAGCCCCCCAAACCCCCCATAAACCCCTTTAGGATCTCCCCAGACTGCTTTGGGATGCTTTGGGGTGCCTTAGGGATGCTTTGGGGATGTTCTGGGGATGCCTTGGGGATGCTTTGGGAGTGCTTTGGGGATGCATTGGGGATTCATTGGGGATGCTTTGGGAATGCTTTGGGGATGCTTTGGGAGTGCTCTGGGGATGCATGGGGATGCATTGGGGATGCTTTGGGATGCTTTAGGGATGCTTTGGGATGCAGGAGGAATGGTCCAGGCCCCATAACCCCCCCAAATCCCATTAGGACTCCCCCAGACTGCTTTAGGGATGCTTTGGGATGCTTTAGGGATGCTCCATCATCCCCCCGCCCCGGACCTGCTTTGGGGATGCGGGCGCTGTTGGAGCTCAGCGCCGCGGTCTCGCTCAGCCCGCACTGGTTCTCGCTGTACACCCGGAACAGGTACTCATTGCCCATCACCAGCTCCGACACCGTGCACCGCGGCTGCCGGTTGTGCTCGTACACCGTGAACCACTCCTAAGGTACAAGGCGGGGGGGGGGGGGGTGTTGGGGGTCTCCAGTGGGGCTTTAGAGGGGTTCTTATGGGGCTTTGGGGCTCCTATGGGGTTTTGGTGGCTCTTACGGGGGTTCCTATGGGGCTTTAGAGGGGTCTTACGGGGCTTTGGGGGTTCCTATGGGGCTTTAAGGGACTCCTATAGGTCATTAGGGGCTCCTATGTGGCTTTAGAGGGCTCCTATGGGGCTCTGGGGTTCCTATGGGCCTTTAGAGGGGTTCTTATGGGGCTTTGGGGGCTTCTATGGGCCTTTAGAGGCGTTCTTATGGGGCTTCCTATGGGGTTTGGGGGGCTCCTATGGGCTTTAGAGGGTTTCTTATGGGCCTTTAGGGTCTTCTATATGCCTTTGGGGGATCCTGTGGGCCTTTCGTGGCTCCTATGGGGATTTGGGGGGCACTGATGAGTCTATGGGGGCATTTAGGGGGCAATCCTATGGCCAAGGGGGTCAATTAAGTGGGGTCTGGGGGGCAGTTATGGGTCTAAGGGGCAGTTGGGGGTCGGGTTTCCCCCCCCCACCCCGCACCATAGTCCTGGTGTCCGCCTTCTGCACAGTGTAACCGGTGACCTCGGCGTTGCCGTCGTCCGCGGGGGGCTCCCACTCCAGCGCCGCGTTGAAGCCCCACACCTCGGTCACGTGCACGTTGCGGGGGGGGCCCGGGCGGTCTGGCAGCAGGGGGCGCCCTTCAGCACCCCAAACCCACCCCGAAACACCCCAAAACTACCCCCAAAACACCCTAAAATACCTCAAAACGCCCCTAAAGACCCCAAAACCATCCCAAAACACCCCAAAACCACCCCAACCCACTCTGAGAACACCCTAAAACACCCCTAAAAGCCCCTAAGCACCCCAAAACACCTCAAAAAGCGCCCCAAAACCCTCTCAAAACACTCTAAACACCCCAAGCCACCCCAAAAAATCACTCTCAAAACACCCTCAAACACCCCTAAAAGTCCCTAAGCACCCCAAAACCACCCCAAAACACCTCAAAAAACCCCCCAAAACACCCCGAAACCACCCCAAAACACTCTCAAAACACCCTAAAATACCCGAAAAAGCCCCCAAACACCCCAAAACGCCCCTAAACACCCCAAAACACCCCTAATCACCCCAAAACATCCCAAACCACCCCGAAACACCCTCAAACCAGTCCAAAACACCCCAAAACCCCACCAAAACACCCCCAAACCGCCCCTAACCATCCCAAACCACCCAAAAAGACCCCAAACCACCCCAAAACGCCCTCGGATCACCTCCATACACCTCAAACCCCCCCCAAACGCGCGCAAACCATTTCCCGCGCCCGCGCGCCCTGCAGCGCCCCCTGCCGTTTCCCGCGCCCCCTCCCGCAGCGCCCCCTGCCGTTTCCCGCGCCCCCCATGCCGTTTCCCGCGCCCGAAGCGCCCCCTGCCATTTCCCGCGCGCCCTCCCGCAGCGCTCCTGCCGTTTCCCGCGCGCCCCCTGCCCATTCCCGCGCCCCCCCATGCCGTTTCCCGCGCCCGAAGCGCCCCCTGCTGTTTCCCGCGCGCCCCCTGCCGTTTCCCGCGCCCGAAGCGCCCCCTGCCGTTTCCCGCGCGCCCCCTGCCTTTTCCCGCGCCCGCAGCGCCCCCTGCCGTTTCCCGCGCCCCCCCATGCCGTTTCCCGCGCCCGCAGCGCCCCCTGCCGTTTCCCCGCGCGCCCCCCCGCCGTTTCCCGCGCCCGCAGCGCCCCCTGCCGTTTCCCGCGCGCCCCCTGCCGTTTCCCGCGCCCGCAGCGCCCCCTGCCGTTTCCCGCCGCTCACCCACGATGCGCAGGCGCAGCTCGGCCTCGTCCTCGAGCGCCTCCACGCGCAGCAGCATCCGGTAGGTGCCGGAGTCCTCGCGCGCCGCCGCGCGGATGAAGAAGACGGCGTCGAACGTCGACGTCCGCACGTTCACGGAGCTGCCCAATGGCTGCCCCTCGCGGGACCACGTGACCTGCGGGCGCGGCTTCCCCTGCGCGGTGGGGCGGGGCCGTTGAGACCCATAGAGACCCCATAGAGACCCCATAGAGACCCCATAGAGACCCCATAGAGACCCCATAGAAACCCCATAGAGACCCCATAGAAACCCCATAGAGACCCCATAGAAACCCCATAGAGACCCCATAGAAATCCCATAGAGACCCCATAGAGACCCCATAGAAATCCCATAGAGACCCACAGAGACCATAGAGAGAGACCCCATAGAGACCCCATAGAAACCCCATAGAGACCCATAGAGATCCCATAGAAATCCCAGAGACCCCATAGAGAGCCCATAGAAATCCCATAGAGACCCCATAGAAATCCCATAGAGACCCATAGAGACCCCATAGAAATCCCAGAGACCCCATAGAAATCCCATACAGATCCCATAGAGACCCCATAGAAATCCCAGAGACCTCATAGAGACTCTATAGAGAGCCCATAGAAATCCCATAGAAATCCCATAGAGACCCCATAGAAACCCCATAGAGACCCCATAGAGAGCCATGAGACCCGTAGAGATTAGAGATCCTATAGAAGCCACATAAAAGCCCCATAGAAGCCCTGTAGAAGCCCCATAGAAACCTGATAGAGACCCGTAGAAACTCCATAGAAATCCCATAGAGATGCATAGAAACCCCATAGACATCATAGAGACCCCCTAGAAACCCCATAGAGACCCCATAGGGACCACGTAGAGACCCATAGAGACTGTGGGGTGACCCATAAAGCCATGGGGCTGTGTGTTCTCCCTATAACCCTATGGGGCGGTGACCCCTCCCTTATACCCTTATAGGACAATGCCTTTCCCCTATAGCTCTGTGGGTCAGTGACTCCCCCTATAGCTCTATGGGGCTGTGACCTCCCCCTCTATACTCCTATGGGGCAGTGCCCCACATGGCCGTGGGGCAGTGCCCCCTAAGCTCACCTGGAAGGGGATCACCAGGTTGACCTGTTCTCCCACCTTCCGCACATAGGTCTGCCGCAGGTGCCGGGGCAGCCGGATCTTGGGGCGCTCTATGGGGCAGGAGAGGGGGAGACGTGTGGGGCGGAGCCACAAGTGTCCTCCCCATGTGTTCCCTCCCTTCGGCGCCAACTCGAGGCCACACCCATGGTGAGTTCCCCCCTTTGGCGCCACCTTGAGGCCACGCCCCCTGTGCGTTTCCTCCCTTTGGCGCCAACTCGAAGCCACGCCCTCTGTGAGTTCCCTCCCTTTGGCGCCAACTCGAAGCCACGCCCTCTGTGAGTTCCCTCCTTTTGGCGCCAACTCGAGGCCACGCCCCCTGTGAGTTCCCTCCTTTTGGCGCCAACTCGAGGCCACACCCATGGTGAGTTCCCCCCTTTGGCGCCAACTTGAGGCCACGCCCTCTGTGAGTTCCCTCCTTTTGGCGCCAACTCGAGGCCACACCCATGGTGAGTTCCCCCCTTTGGCGCCACCTTGAGGCCACGCCCCCCGTGAGTTCCCTCCCTTTGGCGCCACCTTGAGGCCACGCCCTCTGTGAGTTCCCTCCTTTTGGCGCCAACTCGAGGCCACGCCCTCTGTGAGTTCCCTCCTTTTGGCGCCAACTCGAGGCCACGCCCCCTGTGAGTTCCCCCCTTTGGCGCCACCTTCAGGCCACGCCCCCCGCGGCTTCCCCCCCTTTGGCGCCACCTTCAGGCCACGTCCCCCCTCGCACGTGCTCCCCCCCCCCCCCCCCCCGTTTTGGCGCCACCTTGAGGCCACACCCCCCCCCCCGGTGAATTCCCGCCATTTGGCGCCACCTTGAGGCCACACCCCCAACCCGCCCTGGCCCCGCCCCCTCCTGCCGCGCACCCACGATCTCGCGGATGGTCACGTGCTGCCCCACGGCGGGGGGGCTCCGCCCCGCGATGTTGACGCTGAAGACCCGGAACTGGAGCTGCTCCCCCGTGGGGAGCCCCTTGGCCGTCAGCGAGCACCGGGTGACCAGGCCCTCGTGCGCCGGCGTCCAATGGTCCTCTGGGGGGGGGGGGGGGGAAATGGGGGTGCTATGGGGCGCTGTGGGGCGCCATGGGGCTCTATAGGGTGCTAAGGGGCTCTGTGGGGTGCTATGGGGCGCCGTGTGGCTCTATGGGGCGCTAAGGCGCACCCGCTGTGGGGTGCTGTGGGGTGTTACGGGGTGCTATGCGGCACTGGGGGGCTCTATGGGGTGCTATGGGGCGCTATGGGGCGCTATGAAGTGCTGTGGGGGTCTATGGGGTGCTGTGGGGCTCTACGGGGTGCTAAGGGGCTCTGTGGGGTGCTATGGGTCACTGGGGTTCTGTGGGGCGCTGTGGGGCTCTATGGGGTGCTATGGGTCGCTATAGGGCTCTTTGGGGCTCTATGGGGTGCTGTGGGGCACTGTGGGGCTCTATGGGGTGCTATGTGGCTCTGGGGTGCTATGGGTTGCTATAAGGCACTGTGGGGTGCTATGGGCCACTATGGGGCTCTGTGGGGTGCTATAGGTCACTATGGGGCTCTATGGGGGACTGTGGGGCTCTGTGGGGTGCTATGGGTTGCTATGGGGAGCTAAGGGGCTCTATGGGGTGCTATAGGTCACTATGGAGCTCTATGGTGTGCTGTGGTGCTCTATGGGGTGCTATGGGGAGCTAATGGCCCCGCCCCCTCCCCTTGGCTCCACCCCTGCCCCTGACCACAGCCCTTCTCCACCCCACCCTCCCTTCCTTCCCTTGGCCACGCCCCTTCAACTCCCATTGGCCCGTCCGCCCGTAGCCCCGCCCCTCCCACCGCCCTCCCCGCGCTCCCATTGGCGCGCGCACACCCCCCCGCCGCTGGTACTCCACGACGTAGCCGTCGATGCCGCCCGCGCCCACGTGCTCCGGGGGGCGCCACTTGAGCGTGGCCGTGGTGTCCGTGACGTCATCGACCACGAGGTGCGTGGGCTCGCTCGTGGGGGCTGGGGGGGGGGGGGGCAGAGGGGTCACCCCATGGGGAAGCCCCATAGCCCCCCCATAGCATCCCCATAGCATCCCCATGGCATCCCCATAGCCCCCCCATAGCATCCCCATAGCATCCCCATAGCATCCCCATAGCCCCCCCATAGCCCCCCCATAGCATCCCCATGGCCCCCCCATAGCATCCCCATGGCCCCCCCATGGCATCCCCATAGCCCCCCCATAGCATCCCCATAGCATCCCCATAGCCCCCCCATAGCATCCCCATAGCCCCCCCATAGCCCCCCCATAGCATCCCCATAGCATCCCCATAGCATCCCCATAGCCCCCCCATAGCCCCCCCATAGCATACCCATAGCCCCCTCATAGCATCCCCATAGCCCCCCCATAGCATCCCCATAGCATCCCCATAGCCCCCCCATAGCCCCCCCATAGCATCCCCATAGCATCCCCATAGCCCCCCCATAGCATCCCCATAGCCCCCCCATAGCCCCCCCATAGCATCCCCATAGCATCCCCACAGCCCCCCAACAGCCCCCCCATAGCTCCCCCATAGCATCCCCATAGCATCCCCACAGCATCCCCACGGCATCCCCATAGCATCCCCATAGCCCCCCCATAGCATCCCCATAACCCCCCCCACAGCATCCCCATGGCATCCCCATAGCATCCCCATAGCATCTCCATAGCATCCCCATAGCCCCCATAGCACCCCGTAATAACCTATAGCCCCACATAGCTCCCCCCATAGCACCACCATAGCACCCCACAGCCCCCCATAGCATCCCTATAGCATCCAAATAGCACCCCATAACCCCCCCCAGCACCCCATAACACCCCCATCCCCCTCACCCCTTCATTGCCCCCCATTCCCCCCATTCCCCCCATTGCCCCCATTCCCGATCCCCACCCCCCCATCCCCCCATTCCCCCCATTGCCCCCCACCCCTCCATTCCCCCATTTTTCCATTCCCCCCATCCCCCCCATTCTCCCCATCCCCCCATTCCCCCATTGCCCCCCATTCCCCCTATCCCTCCCATCCCCCCCATTCCCCCATTCCCCCATTGACCCCTATCCCCCCATTCCCCCCCATCCCCCCCACCCCTCCATTCCCCCATTCTCCCCATTCCCCCCCATTGCCCCCTTCCCCCCATCCCCCCCATCCCCCCCATTCCCCCATCCACCCCATTCCCCCCTTCCCCCCTTCCCCCCATCCCCCCATCCCCCCCATCCCCCCCATTACCCCATCCCTCCATCCCCCCATTTTTCCATCCCCCCATCCCCCCCATCCCCCCCATCCCCCCCATTCCCCCCTATCCCCTCCATTCCCTCATTTTTCCATCCCCCCCATCCCCCCCACCCCCCCACCCCCCATCCCCCCCCGCTCACCGATGGGCATGAAGGGCCTCGTGTTCACGCTGGGGGGGGAGACGCCGATGGCGTTCACGGCCAGGACGCGCATCTCGTAGAGGACGCCCTCGAGCATCCGCTGCGACTCGAAGGTGGTGCCCGGCAGGGGCTCGAAGTTGAGCTTCACCCAGCGCCGCGAGCCCTGCTTCTTGCGCTCCAGCAGGTACCCTGGGGGGGGGGATATGGGGTGGGGGGGGATGGGGTGGGGATGGGAAAGGGGATGCGATGGGAATGGGGATGGGGATGGGAAGGGGAATGGGATGTGAATGGGATGGGAATGGGATTGGGAGTGGGAGTGGGAATGGGAGTGGCAATGGGATAGGAATGGGATATGGGAGTGGGAATGGGATTGGGTATGGGATGGGAATGGGAAAGGGAATGGGATGGGAATGGGCCATGAGAATGGGATTGGGAATGGGAGTGGGTATGGGTGCGGGGATGGGATGGGAAAGGGAATGGGATGGGAATGGGATATGGGGATGGGATTGGGAGTGGGAATGGGAAGGGGATATGGGATTTGGGAATGGGTGTGGGAATGGGATTGGGAATGGGATGGGGATGGGGATGGGAATGGGAATGGGGATGGGATGGGGATGGTAATGCGGAAAGGGGATGCGATGGGAATGGGGATGGGATGGGGATGGGAAGGGGAATGGGATGGGAATGGGATGGGAATGGGATTGGGAGTGGGAGTGGGAATGGGAGTGGCAATGGGACAGGGAATGGGATATGGGAGTGGGAATGGGATTGGGTATGGGATGGGAATGGGAAGGGAATGGGATGGGAATGGGACATGGGATATGGAATGGAATTGGGAATGGGAGTGGGTATGGGTGCGGGATGGGATGGGAAAGGGAGTGGGATGGGAATGGGATATGGGGATGGGATTGGGAGTGGGAATGGGAAGGGGATATGGGATTTGGGAATGGGTGTGGGAATGGGATATGGGAATGGGATGGCAGTGGGATTGGGAACGGGGTAGGGATTGGGAGTCGCAAGGGGTCTGAAGGGGTCCAGTGCCCCCCACTCACCGGTCACCGGCTGCCCCCCATCGTACTTGGGGGGGTCCCAGCTCAGCGAGGCCCAGTCCTCACCCACGGGCCGTGACCCGGACGTTCTCGGGGGGGTCGGGGACATCTGGGAACCACGGAGAGGACGGGGATGTTCCAGCCCTGAGCCCATCCCCTTCCCTATACCCATCCCCATATCCGTATCCATACCCGTATCCATACGCATCCCATCCCATCCCCATATCCGTATCCATACCCGTATCCATACGCATCCCATCCCATCCCCATATCCGTATCCATACCCGTATCCATACGCATCCCATCCCCATATCCGTATCCATACCCATATCCATACGCATCCCATCCCCATATCCGTATCCATACCCGTATCCATACGCATCCCATCCCATCCCCATATCCGTATCCATACCCGTATCCATACGCATCCCATCCCATCCCCATATCCGTATCCATACGCATCCCATCCCATCCCCATATCCGTATCCATACCCGTATCCATACGCATCCCATCCCCCATATCCGTATCCATACCCGTATCCATACGCATCCCATCCCATCCCCATCCCCATAGGTATACCCATATCCGTATCCATACCCACACCCATCCCCATCCCTGTAACCATAACCATACCCAATAACACATACTCATACCCCATCCCCATCCCCGTCGCATCCCCATCCCATCCCCATATCCATCCCCATACCTGTACCTATACCAATACCTATATCCATCCCCATCTCATCCCCATCCCCAACCCCATCTCATCCCCCCCCCATCCCCACCCTATCCCCATCTCATCCCCACCCCAATCCCATCCCATCCCCACTCCATCCCCATCCCATCCCCACTCCATCCCCATCCCATCCCACCCCATCCCCATCCCATCCCCACCCCATCCCCATCCCATCCCCATCCCATCCCCACTCCATCCCCATCCCATCCCCATCCCATCCCCATCCCATCCCCACTCCATCCCCATCCCATCCCCATCCCATCCCCACTCCATCCCCATCCCATCCCCACTCCATCCCCATCCCATCCCCACTCCATCCCCATCCCATCCCCACTCCATCCCCATCCCATCCCCACTCCATCCCCATCCCATCCCCACTCCATCCCCATCCCATCCCCACTCCATCCCCATCCCATCCCCACTCCATCCCAATCCATCCCATCCCATCCCCATCCTATCCCCATCCCCATCCCATCCCCATTCCCATCCCCACTCCATCCCATCCCCATCCCCATCCCATCCCCACTCCATCCCCACCCCATCCCGGTGCTCACCCACGACGCGGATGATGATGGTGGCCGTGTCCTCTCCTGCGGGGTTGCTCACCCGGATCCCGTACGTGGCCTCGTCCGCCCGCTCCGCACTCTCGATGACGAAGCTGCAGAGCCCCGGGCGCTCCTCCAGGTGAACGCGGCCCTCGTGCTCCGTGAACACCTGTGACGTCAGCGTGACGTCAGCGTGACGTCAGCGCGGGGGCGGGACGGGATGGGACTCACTCAGTAGGACTCAATGGAACTGAATGGGACCCAGTGGGACTCAATGGGACTCGATGGACCTCAGTGGGACTCAATGGAACTCCATAGGACTCAATGGGACTCAATGGGACTCAATGGAACTCAGTGCGACTCAGTGGGACCCAATGGAACTCAGTGGGGCTCAATGGAACTCAGTGGGGCTCAGTGGAACTCAATGGACTCAATGGAACTCAATGAGGCTCAATGGGACTCAATGGACTCAATGGAACTCAATGGGGCTTAATGGGACTCAATGGGACTCAGTGGGACTCAATGGAACTCAGTGGGACTCAGTGGGAGTCAATGGGACCCAATGGAACTCAGTGGGGCTCAATGGAACTCAGTGGGGCTCAATGAGGCTCAATGGGACTCAGTGGGCCTCAATGGGACTCAATGGGACTCAATGGAACTCAATGGACTCAATGGAATTCAGTGGGGCTCAATGGAACTCAATGAAGCTCAATGGGACTCAGTGGGGCTCAATGGAACTCAGTGGGGCTCAATGGAACTCAATGGGGCTTAATGGGACTCAATGGAACTCAATGGGGCTCAATGGAACTCAATGGAACTCAGTGGGACTCAATGGAACTCAATGGAACTCAATGGGGCTCAATGGAACTCAATGGGACTCAGTGGGACTCAATGGGACCCAATGGAACTCAGTGGGGCTCAATGGAACTCAATGAGGCTCAATGGGACTCAGTGGGGCTCAATGGGACTCAATAGAACTCAATGAGGCTCATTGGGGCTCAATGGAACTCAATGGGGCTCAATGGGACTCAGTGGGGCTCAATGGGACTCAATAGGACCCAATGGGACCCAATCGGACTCAATGGGAGCCAATGGGACTCAATAGGACCCAATGGGACCCAATTGGACTCAATGGGAGCCAATGGGACTCAATGGAACTGAATGGGGCTCAATGGAACTCAATGGGACTCAGTGGGGCTCAATGGAACTCAATGGGGCTCAATGGGTCTCAGTGGGGCTCAATGGGACTCAGTGGAGCTCAATGGGACTCAATAGGACCCAATGGGACTCAATGGGAGCCAATGGGACTCAATGGGACAGGAGGTGATGGGGTGGAACGGGAGAGGCTTGAAGATGATGGAGGTGATGGGACCGAATGGTTCATGGTGGGACTGATGGGGACAGGAGATGACAGGAGGTGATGGGGTGGGGTGGGATGGGATGGGGCCATCATGGGGTATGGGGTATGGGGTATGGGGTATGGGATATGGGGTATGGGGTATGGGGTATGGGGTATGGGATATGGGGTATGGGGTATGGGATATGGGGTATGGGATATGGGGTATGGGGTGTGGGATATGGGGTATGGGGTATGGGGTATGGGGTAGGGGATATGGGATATGGGGTAGGGGATATGGGGTATGGGGTGTGGGATATGGGGTATGGGGTATGGGGTATGGGGTAGGGGATATGGGATATGGGGTAGGGGATATGGGGTATGGGGTATGGGATATTGGGGTATGGGATATGGGGTATGGGATATGGGATATGGGGTATGGGATATGGGGTATGGGGTATGGGATATGGGGTATGGGATATGGGGTATGGGATATGGGGTATGGGGTATGGGATATGGGGTATGGGGTATGGGGTATGGGGTAGGGGATATGGGATATGGGGTATGGGGTATGGGATATGGGATATGGGATATGGGGTATGGGATATGGGGTATGGGATATGGGATATGGGATATGGGGTATGGGCTACGGGATATGGGGTATGGGATATGGGATATGGGGTATGGGGTGCAGGATGCCGGACGCGGGGGTCCCGGTGTCACCTCCTCGCCCTTGCTCCAGGTGACGACGGGCGCGGGGTCCCCCGAGATGGGCACCTCGAGGCGCAGCTTGTTCCCGGCCACCACCACCACGGTGCTCTCGGCGCTCGCCCCCTTGGACGTGTCCAGGTGGATCTTGGGGGGCTCTGGGGGGGGTGGGGGGCACAGGGGGGGTTATGGGGGGGGGGGGGGGCAAGGGCATCACCCCAATACCCCCCCCCCCCGCCGCAGCACCCAAAGGTGCCCCTTACCTTGCTTGGGGACGTATTCCACCTTGATCTCTGTGGGGCACAGGGGTCAATGGCATCGGCACCCCGTAAGTGACCTCTCCAGCCCCATAAGTGATCCCTCCGGCCCCATAAGTGATCCCCCCGGCCCCATAAGTAACCCCCCCAGTCCCATAAGTGACCTCTCCAGCCCCAGAAAGGAAACTCCCCCAGCCCCATAAGTAACTCCCAGCCCTATAAGTAATCTCCTGGTCCCCATAAGTGAAACTCCACCAGCCCCATAAGTGCCCCGAAGCCCCACAAGCACCATCAGCCCTATAACACCCCCAGCCCCATAAGTGCCCCCAGCCCCATAACCCCCACCCAGCCCCATAACCACCCCCCATCCCCATAAGCACCCCTCAGCCCCATAAGTGCCCCCCCAGCCCCATAAGCACCCCCTGCCCCATAACCACCCCTCAGCCCCATAAGCACCCCTCAGCCCCATAAGTGCCCCCCCATCCCCATAACCACCCCCAGCCCCATAAGCACCCCTCAGCCCCATAAGTGCCCCCCCAGCCCCATAACCACCCCCAGCCCCATAAGCACCCCTCAGCCCCATAAGTGCCCCCCCAGCCCCATAAGCACCCCCTGCCCCATAACCACCCCTCAGCCCCATAAGCACCCCTCAGCCCCATAAGTGCCCCCACATCCCCATAACCCCCCCCCCAGCCCCATAAGCACCCTTCAGCCCCATAAGTGCCCCCCCATCCCCATAACCCCCCCCATCCCCATAACCCCTCCCCAGCCCCATAAGTGTCCCCCCTGCCCCATAGCCGCCCCACTCCGGGCGCACCGAGGAAGTTGAGCTTGGCCGAGAGGGAGAGGGCGAAGCCGTCGGGCACGAAGGTGTAATCGCCCTCGTCCTCGGGCCGCACGTCGTCGATCACCAGCTTGTGGATCCTGCGCACGCCGGGGCCTCAGCGCCCGCCGGGGGGCACCCGGCACCCGCACCCAGGGCGGCCGCCAAGCCGGGACCCCCATGGGTGCCGTCAACCCAACCGAGACCCCATTGATGCCTCTGAGACCCCGTTGATGTCTCCAAGACCCCATTGATGTCTCCAAGACCCCATTGATGCCTTCAACCCAACCGAGACCCCATTGATGCCTCTGAGACCCCGTTGATGCCTCCAAGACCCCATTGATGCCTCCAAGACCCCATTGATGTCTCCAAGACCCCATTGATGCCTTCAACCCAACTGAGACCCCCATTGATGACCTCAAGACCCCATTGATGTCTCCAAGACCTCATTGATGTCTTCAACCCAACCGAGACCCCACTGATGCCTCCAAGACCCCATTGATGCCTTCAACCCAACCGAGACCCCATTGATGCCTCTGAGACCCCGTTGATGTCTCCAAGACCCCGTTGATGCCTTCAACCCAACTGAGACCCCCATTGATGACCTCAAGACCCCCATTGATGTCTCCAAGACCCCCATTGATGCCTTCAACCCAACCAAGACCCCCATTGATGCCTCCAAGACCCCGTTGATGTCTCCAAGACCCCGTTGATGCCTTCAACCCAACCAAGACCCCCATTGATGTCTCCAAGACCCCATTGATGCCTCCAAGACCCCATTGATGTCTCCAAGACCCCGTTGATGCCTTTAACCCAACTGAGACCCCCATTGATGCCTCCAAGTCCCCATAGGTGCCTTCAACCCAAGACCCCCACTGATGCCTCCAAGGCCCCCACTGATGTCTTCAAGACCCCATTGATGACCTCCAGATCCCCTCTGGTGCCTTCGACCGGAGACCCCCATTGATGCCTTCAACCCAAGCAAGACCCCCATTGGTGCCTCCAAGACCCCCATTGATGACCTCAAGACCCCCATTGATGCCTTCAACCCAACCAAGACCCCCATTGATGTCTCCAAGACCCCATTGATACCTTCAACCCAACTGAGAGCCCCATTGATGTCTCCAAGACCCCATTGATGCCTCCAAGACCCCATTGATGCCTCCAAGACCCCATTGATGTCTCCAAGACCCCATTGATACCTTCAACCCAACTGAGACCCCCATTGATGCCTCCAAGACCCCATAGGTGCCTTCAACCCAAGACCCCATTGATGCTTCCAAGACCCCATTGATGACCTCAAGACCCCCATTGATGTCTCCAAGACCCCCATTGATGACCTCAAGACCCCATTGATGCCTTCAACCCAACCAAGACCCCCATTGATGACCTCAAGACCCCATTGATGCCTCCAAAGACCCCATTGATGATCTCCAGACCCCCACTGATGCATCCAAAGACCCCATTGATGACCTCCACACCCCCACTGATGCCTTCAACCCAACCGAGACCCCCATTGATGTCTCCAAGACCCCATTGATGTCTCCAAGACCCCATTGATGTCTCCATCCCATCCAAGCCCCCCAACGGCCACCCCACTGCCTGCCCCATAGGCGCCCCATTGCCCACCCCATAGGGCCCCACCTGCCGGTGTGGGTGATGTGGATCCTCTTGCTGGGCTTCACCTCGACGCCGTTCTTGAACCAGCGCCCGGTGACGCGCTCGTCCGAGACCTCGCACTTGAAGACCGCCTGTTCCGAGGCCTGCACCGTCAGGTCCGCCATGGCCTGCAGCACCTCCAGCTGCTTCTCTGGGGGGCCAGTGGGGGTCAGCGCCCAATGGGGGTCACAGCCCCACAGCGCCCAATGGGGGTCAGGGACCCACACATCTCAATGGGGGTCAGGGACCCACAGCACCCAGTGGGGGTCACAGCCCCACAGTGCCCAATGGGGGTCAGGGACCCACAGCCCCCAGTGGGGGTCAGGGACCCACAGCACCCAGTGGGGGTCAGGGACCCACAGCACTCAGTGGGGGTCACAGCCCCACAGTGCCCAATGGGGGTCAGGGACCCACAGCCCCCAGTGGGGGTCAGGGACCCACAGCACCCAGTGGGGGTCACAGCCCCCCACAGCGCCCAATGGGGGTCAGGGACCCACAGCACCCAATGGGGGTCACAGCCCCACAGCACCCAATGGGGGTCACAGCCCCACAGCGCCCAATGGGGGTCAGGGCCCCACAGCACCCAATAGGGGTCACAGCCCCACAGCACCCAATGGGGGTCAGGGACCCACACACCCCAATGGGCAGCACTAAGGAATGGCAGTGGGACCCCATGGGGTCATCATGGAGACCCCATAAAACCTTATAGAGCCCCCATGGGACCTCCTGGAGACCTTTGGTACCAATGGGACTTCCTGGAGACCCTATGGAGAGCCCATAAGACCTTATAGAGACCCTATGGGACCTCCTGGAGATGTTTGGTACCAATGGACCCTCGTGGAGACCCTATGAAGACCCCATAGGACCTTATACAGACCCAATGGGACCTCCTGGAGATGTTTGGTACCAATGGGACCTCATGGAGGCCCTATGGGACCTAATGGAGACCTCATGGAGACCCCGTAAGACCTTATAGAGACCCTATGGGACCTCATGGAGACCTTCAATACCAACGGGACCTGCTGGATACCCCATGGGACCTCATGGAGACCCTATGAAGACCCCATAAGACCTTATAAAGACCCCATAAGACCTTATAGAGCCCCTATGAAGACCCCATAAGACCTTATAGAGACTGTATTGGACCTCCTGGAGACCCTATGAAGACCCCATAAGACCTTATAGAGCCCCTATGAAGACCCCATAGGACCTTATACAAACCCAATGGGACCTCCTGGAGATGTTTGGTACCAATGGGACCTCATGGAGGCCCTATGGGACCTAATGGAGACCCCGTAAGACCTTATAGAGACCCTATGGGACCTCATGGAGACCTTCAATACCAACGGGACCTGCTGGATACCCCATGGGACCTCATGGAGACCCTCTGGAGACCCCATAAAACCTTATAGAGACCCCATAAGACCTTATAGAGCCCCTATGAAGACCCCATAAGACCTTATAGAGACTGTATTGGACCTCCTGGAGACCCTATGAAGACCCCATAAGACCTTATAGAGACCCAATGGGACCTCCTGGAGATGTTTGGTACCAATGGAACCTCATGGAGACCCTATGAAGACCCCATAGGACCTTATACAAACCCAATGGGACCTCCTGGAGATGTTTGGTACCAATGGGACCTCATGGAGGCCCTATGGGACCTAATGGAGACCCCGTAAGACCTTATAGAGACCCTATGGGACCTCATGGAGACCTTCAATACCAACGGGACCTGCTGGATACCCCATGGGACCTCATGGAGACCCTCTGGAGACCCCATAAAACCTTATAGAGACCCCATAAGACCTTATAGAGCCCCTATGAAGACCCCATAAGACCTTATAGAGACTGTATTGGACCTCCTGGAGACCCTATGAAGACCCCATAAGACCTTATAGAGCCCCTATGAAGACCCCATAAGACCTTATAGAGACCCAATGGGACCTCCTGGAGATGTTTGGTACCAATGGAACCTCATGGAGACCCTATGAAGACCCCATAGGACCTTATACAGACCCAATGGGACCTCCTGGAGATGTTTGGTACCAATGGGACCTCATGGAGGCCCTATGGGACCTAATGGAGACCCCGTAAGACCTTATAGAGACCCTATGGGACCTCATGGAGACCTTCAATACCAACGGGACCTGCTGGATACCCCATGGGACCTCATGGAGACCCTCTGGAGACCCCATAAAACCTTATAGAGACCCCATAAGACGTTATAGAGAACCCATAAGACCTTATAGAGACCCCATAAGACCTTACAGATCCCCTCTGGACACCCCCCCCCCCCAGGACCCCACTGTGCCCCACGGCCTTGGCCCGGCCCCATGGCACCTTCCACGATGACGTCAGCCTCGCTCTCGCCGCCATTGGTCCTGATCTTGTAGCGGCCGGCGTCCTCCCGGGTGGCCTCGTTGATGATGAGGAACTGCTTGCGCCCGTCCTTCTTGAAGCGGTACTTGAAGGTCTCCTCGCGCGTGAGCTCCACCCCGTCCTTGAGCCTATGGGGAGGGGGGAATGGGGTGGGGATGGGGGGAGATGGGGGGAGATGGTGGATATGGAGGGATATGGGTGGGTAGGGGGGGATATGGGGGGAGATGGATGGATATGGGTGGGTATGGGGGGATATGGATGGAGATGGTTGGGTATGAGGGGATATAGGTGGATATGGATGGATATAGTGGATATGGATAGATATGGATGCATATGGGGGGATATGGTGGATATGGGGGGATATGGATGGATATGGGTGGATATGCATGGATATGGATGGATATGGTGGATATGGGGGGATATGGTGGATATGGATGGATATGGATGGATATGGTGGATAAAGATGGACATGGATGGATATGGGTGGATATGCATGGATAGAGATGGATATGGATGGATATGGGTGGATATGGATGGATATGGATGGATATGGGGGGATATGGATGGATATGAGTGGATATAGTGGATATGGGTGGATATGGATGGATATGGGGGGATATGAGTAGATATGGATGGTCATGGATGGATATGGGCGGATATGGATGGATATGGGTTGACATGGATGGACATGGGTGGATGGAGATGGACATGGAATTGTGATGATAGCCATGGGATGGAGCTGGGATGATGGGGATGGCCATGGGGTGCCCATGAGGTGTTGGCCATGGCCATGGGGTGTTGGCCATGGGGTGCCCATGAGGTGTTGGCCATGGCCATGGGGTGTTGGCCATGGGGTGCCCATGAGGTGTTGGCCATGGCCATGGGGTGCCCATGGGGTGTTGGCCATGGGGTGCCCATGAGGTGTTGGCCATGGCCATGGGGTGTTGGCCATGGGGTGTTGGCCATGGCCATGGGGTGTTGGCCATGAGGTGCCCATGAGGTGTTGGCCATGGCCATGGCGTGTTGGCCATGGGGTGTTGGCCATGAGGTGTTGGCCATGGCCATGGGGTGCCCATGGGGTGTTGGCCATGGGGTGCCCATGAGGTGTTGGCCATGGGGTGTTGGCCATGGCCATGGGGTGCCCATGGGGTGTTGGCCATGGGGTGCCCATGAGGTGTTGGCCATGGGGTGTTGGCCATGGCCATGGGGTGCTGGCCATGGGGTGCTGGCCATGGGTGCGCCTCCCCTTACCACATGACCTGGGCGCCCTCCTCGGACACCTCGGCCTCCAGCACCACGCGCTCGCCCACCACGACCTGTTGGTCATCCAGCCCCTTGCAGATGGTGACCGGCGGCTCTGCGGGCACAGCGGGGGTCACGGCGGCAGGGACCCCACCGCACCCAGGGGCACCCATAGGCACCCATAGGCACCCATAGGCACCCATAGGCACCCATAGACATTCATAGGCACCCAGAGACACCCATAGACATCTATAGACAGACATCCATAGACACCCATAGACATCCATAGACACCCATAGACATCCATAGACATCATAGACATCATAGACAGCCAGAGGCACCCATAGACATCTATAGACACCCATAGACACCCATAGACATCATAGACACCCAGAGGCACCCATAGACACCCATAGACACCCATAGACATCCATAGACATCATAGACACCCAGAGGCACCCATAGACATCTATAGACACCCATAGACACCCATAGACATCCATAGACATCATAGACACCCAGAGGCACCCATAGACATCTATAGACACCCATAGACACCCAGAGGCACCCATAGACACCCATAGACACCCATAGACATCCATAGACATCATAGACACCCAGAGGCACCCATAGACATCTATAGACACCCATAGACACCCATAGACATCCATAGACATCATAGACACCCAGAGGCACCCATAGACACCCATAGACATCTATAGGCCTCCATACACATCCATAGATACCCACAGACACCCATAGACACTCATAGGCATCCATAGACATCTATAGGCCTCCATAGGCACCTATAGACCCCCATAGACACCCATAGACTGAAATAGCCCTCTATAACCACCTGTAGACCCCCATAGCCCCACATAGACCCCCATAGACCCCATAGACCCCCCATAGCCCCCCATAGACCCCCCATAGCCCCCATAGACCCCCATAGATACCCATTAACACCCCATAGCCCCCCATAGACACCCCATGGCCCCCCATACACATCCGTAGACCCCCATAGACTCCCATAGACCCTCATAGCCCCCAATAGACCCCCCATAGACACCCATTAACACCCCATAGCCCCCCATAGACACCCATTAACACCTCATAGCCCCACATAGACATCCCATAGACACCCATTAACACCCCATAGACCACCATAGACCCCCATTAACACCCCATAGACACCCCATAGAAACCCCATAGACCCCTATGAACACCCCATAGACAACCATTAACACCCCATAGAAACCCCATAGACCCCCCGTAGACCCCCATAGACCCCCATAGACACCCCATAGACACCCATTAACACCCCATAGCCCCCCATAGACCCCCCATAGACCCCCATTAACACCCCATAGACCCCCCATAGACCCCCATTAACACCCCATAGACCCCCATTAACACCCCATAGACCCCCATAGACCCCCCGGTGTGGGGCTGACCCTTGACGAAGACCTCGGTGACGCACATCTCGTCATTGACCCGGCACTCGTAGGCTGCGTCGTCGGCCAAGGAGCACTTGTGGATGGTGAGGATGCGCTTGAGGCCCACGTTCTCGAACACGTACCTGGGAATGGGGACGGGATAGAGGGGATATGGGGCATGGATATGGGGTGTGGGGTGTGGGGTGCGGGGTATGGGGTATGGATATGTGGTATGGATATGGGGTATGGATATGGGGTATGGATATGGGGTGTGAAGTATGGGGTATGGGGTGTGCGGTATGTATATGGGGTATGGGGTATGGATATGGGGTACGGGGTATGGGGTGTGGGGTATGGATATGGGGTATGGGGTATGGATATGGGGTGTGGGGAATGGGTTATGGGGTATGGGATATGGGGTATGGGGTATGGGATATGGGGTATGGGATATGGGATATGGGGTGTGGGGAATGGGGTATGGGATATGGGATATGGGGTATGGATATGGGGTATGGGATATGGGGTATGGGGTATGGATATGGGGTGTGGGGAATGGGTTATGGGGTATGGGGAATGGGGTATGGGATATGGGATATGGGGTATGTATATGGGGTATGGGATATGGGATATGGAGTATGGGGTATGGATATGGGGTATGGGGTATGGGATATGGGGAATGGGGTATGGGATATGGGGAATGGGGTATGGGATATAGGGTATGGATATGGGGTATGGGATATGGGGTATGGGGAATGGGATATGGGATATGGGATATGGGGTATGGGGTATGGATATGGGGTATGGGATATGGGGTATGGGGGATGGGATATGGGGCATTGGGTCTCTGGGGTCTCTGGCTGTGGGGCCCTCACTTGTTGCTGGGTTTGATGAGCTGCCCGTTCTTGTACCACTTGAGGGGCAGGTCGGGGTTGCTGAGCTCCACCATCAGCCGGATCTTCTTGCCCTTGTCCACCTGGTACGCGGGGTCCAGCTTCCGCACGAACGCTATGGGGACGGGGGGGGGGGGACACACGACATGGGGTCAACCCCCGCCATGGATCCCTATGGCTCCCTATGGGCCCTTTTCCAGACCCCCATTCCCCATCCCCTATCCCCCTTTGTCCCACCTTGGCTCTTCTTGCCCTTCATCATCTTCTGCATCCCATTCCCCATGCCATTCTGCATCCCAAACCCCATTCCCACCCCCATAGACCCCTAAATCCCTCTTCCCTCACCCATATCCCCCATTCCCACCTCCAAAGACCCCCCCATATCCCATTCCCCATCCCCTATCCCCCTTAGTCCCACCTTGGCTCTTCTCCCCTTCCACCTTCATCGTCTTCTGCATCCCATTCCCCATCTCAACCCCCCCAAACCCCATTCCCACCCCCATAGACCCCTAAATCCCCCTTCCCTCACCCACATCCCCCATTCCCACCCCCATAGACCCCTAAATCCCCCTTCCCTCACCCATATCCCCCATTCCCACCCCCATAGACCCCTAAATCCCCCTTCCCTCACCCATATCCCCCATTCCCACCTCCAAAGACCCCCCCATATCCCATTCCCCATCCCCTATCCCCCTTAGTCCCACCTTGGCTCTTCTCCCCTTCCACCTTCATCGTCTTCTGCATCCCATTCCCCATCCCAACCCCCCCCAAACCCCATTCCCACCCCATTCCCACCCCATTCCCAAGTCATTCCCATGGGATAGGCCTACCCTCGCTCTTCTTGGGCTCGGCGGTGACCTTCTTGAGGCGCCGGAGCATGCCGCGCAGGTCGGTGATGCCGTACTGGAAGGCGATGCGCTCGTACTCGCTCTTCTTGGTGACCCCTTTGAGCAGCTCCCAGATCTCCGGGGGGAAGCCATCGTCGTCGTCCTTCTTCTTCTTCTTCTCCTCCACCTGCACCTCCCTGGAGCACCCATTCGGCAGCCATTGAGCGCCCATGGAGCGCCCATTGAGCAGCCATTGAGCACCCGTTGAGTGCCCACTGAACGGCCATTGAGTGCCAGTTGAGTGCCCGTTGAGCGCCCATTGAGCAGCCATTGAGCACCCGTTGAGTGCCCATTGAGCACCCATTGAGCACCTGTTGAGTGCCCACTGAACGGCCATTGAGTGCCAGTTGAGTGCCCATTGAGTGCCCATTGAGCAGCCATTGAGCACCCGTTGAGTGCCCATTGAGCACCCATTAAGCGCCAGTTGAGTGCCCATTGAGCAGCCATTGAGCACCCGTTGAGTGCCCATTGAGCACCCATTGAGCACTCATTGAGTGCCCATTGAGCGCCCATTGAGCGCCAGTTGACTGCCCATTGAGCACCCATTGAGCACCCGTTGAGCACCCGTTGAGTGCCCATTGAGCAGCCATTGAGCACCCATTGAGTGCCCACTGAACAGCCATTGAGCGCCAGTTGAGTGCTCATTGAGCACCCATTGAGCACCCATTGAGCGCGCATTGAGCACCCATTGAGCACCTGTTGAGTGCCTATTGAGCACCCATTGAGCACCCATTGAGTGCCCATTGAGCACCCATTGAGCGCGCATTGAGCACCCATTGAGCGCGCATTGAGCACCCATTGAGCACCTGTTGAGTGCCCATTGAGCACCCATTGAGCACCCATTGAGTGCCCATTGAGCACCCATTGAGCGCCCATTGAGTGCCCATTGAGCACCCAGAGTGCCAATCCAGCACCCATTGAGCGCCCATTGAGCGCCCATTGAGCACCCATTGAGTGCCCATTGAACACCCATTGATCACCTGCTGAGTGCCCACTGAGTGCCCGTTGAGCACCATTGAGCGCCCATTGAGCATCCATTGAGCGCCCATTGAGTGTCCATTGAGTGCCCATTGAGCTCCCATTGAGCACCCATTGAGCTCCCATTGAGCACCCATTGAGCTCCCGTTGAACATCCGTTGAGCACCATTGAACACCCATTCCTCACCCACTGCACACCCATTGCGCACACATTGATCACCCATTGCGCACCCATTGTGCACCCATTGAGCGCCCATTGAGTGTCCATTGAGTGCCCATTGCGCACCCATTGAGCACCCATCGGCACTCATTGGCACCCATTGAGCACCCATTGGCACCCATTGTGCACCCATCGGCACCCATTGCACGCTCACCTCTTCTTTAGCAGCCCACTGAAGTCCAGCTCTCCTGCGGTGTCATCCTTGGCATCGCCTCTGGGGAGGGGGGAAAATGGGGGCAATGGGGGGGGGGGTCCTGGGGGTGCTTTGGGGGCAATAGGGGGGTCCCTGGGGGGGGGGTTGGGGGGGTCCATAGGGGGTCTCCCCCCCACTCACGTCCTCTTGAAGGCCTGCAGGACGTTGCCATCGTCACTGGGGCGGGTGGCTGCGGGGACAGGAGGGTGAGACCCCCCCCATGACCCCCATGTCCCAATGCCCCCCATGTCCCAATGCCCCCCATGTCCCCAGTGTGACCCCAATGACCCCCATGTCCCCATTGACCCCCATGTTCCCGATGTGACCCCATTGACCCCCGTGTCCCTATTGAGCCCCATGTCCCAATGCCCCCCAAATGTGACCCCCAATGACCCCCCCATGTCCCAATGCCCCCCATGTCCCCAGTGACCCCCATGTTCCCAATGTGACCCCAATGACCCCCACGTCCCCGTTGACCCCCATGTCCCCAATGTGACCCCATTGACCCCCATGTCCCTATTGACCCCCACATCCCAGTGCACCCCCATGTCCCAATGCCCCCAATGTGACCTCAATGCCCCCAAGGTCCCCAATCTGACCCCATTGACCCCCATGTCCCCAGTGCCCCCCAAATGTGACCCCATTGATCCCCATGTCCCCATTGACGCCCCCCATGATGGGGGGGAGAATCAATGAAGTTGGGGGGGGTCAAGTTTGAAGGGATGGGGGGGGTCTGAGGAGCATCCATCCAAGGGGGACAATGGGGGTCCCAATGGGGTGATGGGGGGGGTGTCAATGTGGTCATTGGGGTTCAATGGGGTTCAATGGGTCCCGGGGGGAGTCAATGGGGTTCAATGGGTCCCTGGGGGTGGTCAATGGGGGTCAATAGGGTTCAGTGGGGATCAATGAGGTTCAATGGGTCTCTGGGGGGTGTCAATGGGGTCCAATGGGGTTCAGCAGGCTTCAGTGGCTCCCCGGGGGAATCAATGGGGTTCAGTGGGGTTCAATGGGTCCCTGGGGGGGTCAGTGGGGTTCAATGTGGTTCAGTGGGGATCAGTGGGGTTCAATGGGTCCTAGGGGTGTCAATGGGGTCCAATGGGACTCAATAGATCCTAGGGGGGTCAATGGGGTCCAGTGGGGTTCAAAGGGGATCAATGGGGATCAAGGGGGTTCAATGGGGATCAATGGGGTCCAATGGGGTTCCATGGGGATCAATGGGGATCAATGGATCCTAGGGGGGTCAATGGGGTCCAATGGGATTCAATGGGGATCAATGGGGTTCAATGTGGTCCAATGGGGATCAATGGGGTTCAATGGGGTCCAATGGGATTCAATGGGGATCAATGGGGTTCAATGGGGTCCAATGGGGATCCATGGGGTTCAATGGGGTCCAATGGGATTCAATGGGGATCAATGGGGTTCAATGTGGTCCAATGGGGATCAATGGGGTTCAATGGGGTCCAATGGGATTCAATGGGGATCAATGGGGTTCAATGGGGTCCAATGGGGATTAATGGGGTTCAATGTGGTCCAATGGGGATCAATGGGGTTCAATGGGGTCCAATGGGATTCAATGGGGATCAATGGGGTTCAGTGGGGTTCAATGGGGGTCAATGGGATTCAATGGGGATCAATGGGGTTCAATGGGGATCAATGGGGTCCAGTGGGGATCAATGGGTCCCAATGGGGATCACTGGGCCCCGGGGGGGGGCACCCACTCTCGACGTCGATGTTGAAGGAGCAGGAATCCGTCTTGTCCTTGGCCGTCACCTCGCAGCGGTAATCGCCGCGGTCGCCCACCACCACCTTGGAGATGAGCAGCTCGAAGGTGTGCTCCTGGAGCAGGGATATGTGGGATATAGATATGGGATATAGATATGGGATATGGATATGGGATATGGGATATAGATATGGGATATGGATATGGGATATGGGATATAGATATGGGATATGGATATGGGGTATGGATATGGGGTATGGATATGGATATAGATATGGGATATGGATATGGGATATGGGATATGGATATGGGATATGGATATGGGATATGGATATGGGATATGGGATATAGATATGGGATATGGATATGGGATATGGATATGGGATATAGATATGGGATATGGATATGGGATATGGATATGGGATATAGATATGGGATATGGATATGGGATATGGATATGGGGTATGGATATGGGGTATGGATATGGGATATGGATATGGGATATAGATATGGGATATGGATATGGGGTATGGATATGGGATATAGATACGGGATATGGGATATGGATACGGGATATAGACACGGGATATAGATACGGGATATAGATATGGGATATAGATATGGGATATGGATACGGGATATAGATATGGGATATAGATATGGATATGGATACGGGATATAGATATGGGATATAGATATGGGATATAGATATGGGATATGGATACGGGATATAGATATGGGGTATAGATATGGGATATGGATACGGGATATAGATATGGGATATAGATATGGATATGGATATGGGATATAGATATGGGATATGGATGTGGGGTATGGGGTATGGGATATGGGGTATGGGGTATGGGGTGTGGGTTATGGGGTATGGGATATGGGGTATGGGATATGAGGTATGGGGGATGGGGTATTGGGGATGGGATATGGGGGATGGGGGATGGGGGATGGGGGAATGGGTTACGGCGTTGGGGGTTGGGGCTCTGTGGGTGCCGGCCGTGGACGGGGGCTCCGGGCTCCCACCTTGCTCTCCTTGTCCAGGCTCTCCTTGAACTGGAACCGGGCCCCGCTCTTGCTGCCCAGCTCCAGCCACTTCCCCTTGAACCATTTGATGATGGGCTTGGAGGGCAGCTGGGACCCGTCCACGCGCGCCACCACCCGCACGTCCTGGCCTGGACACGGCCCCCGAGGTCACCCAGCGGCACCCAGCGGCACCCAATGGTACCCAGCAGCACCCAGCAGCACCCAGCAGCACCCAATGGTACCCAGCGGCACCCAGCAGCACCCAGCAGCACCCAATGGTACCCAGCAGCACCCAGTGGCACCCAGTGGCACCCAATGGTACCCAGCAGCACCCAGCAGCACCCAGCAGCACCCAATGGTACCCAGCAGCACCCAGCAGCACCCAGCAGCACCCAATGGTACCCAGCAGCACCCAGCAGCACCCAGCAGCACCCAATGGTACCCAGCAGCACCCAGTGGCACCCAGTGGTACCCAGCAGCACCCAGCAGCACCCAATGGTACCCAGCAGCACCCAGCAGCACCCAGTGGCACCCAGCAGCACCCAGTGGCACCCAGCGGCACCCAATGGTACCCAGCAGCACCCAGCAGCACCCAATGGTACCCAGCAGCACCCAGCAGCACCCAGTGGCACCCAGCGGCACCCAGTGGTACCCAGTGGTACCCAGTAGTACCCAGCATCACCCAGTGGTACCCAGAGGCACCCAGCATCACCCAGTGGTACCCAGCATCACCCAGGGGTACCCAGCATCACCCAGCATCAGCCAGTGGTACCCATTGGTACCCACTGGTACCTATTGGTACCCATGGGCCCCTATTGACATCTATTGGTACCCATTGGCACCTACTGACATCTACTGGCACCCATTGGTACCTATTGGCACCCATTGGCACTGATTGACATCTCTTGGCACCTATTGATAACTATTGGTACCCACTGGCACCTATTGACATCTACTGGCATCCATTGGCATCTATTGGCACCTCTTGGTATCTATTGGTGCCTATTGGCACCCATTGACATCTATTGATACCTATTGGCTCCCAGTGACATGTATTGGTACCTATTGGCACCTATTGACATCTGCTGGTATCCATTGGCACCCATTGGCATCTACTGGCACCTATTGACAACTATTGGTGCCTATGGGCACCCACTGATATCTACTGGTACCTATTGGAATCTATTGATACCTGTTGGCACCCATTGACATCTATCGGTACCTATTGGCACCTATTGACATCTGCTGGTATCCATTGGCACCCATTGTCATCTATCGGCACCTATTGACATCTATTGGTACCCATTGGCACCTATTGAGATCTGTTGGCACCTATCGACACCAATTGGTATCTATTGGTATCCATTGGTACCTATTGACATCTGTTGGCACCACTGACACCTATTGGCACCTATTGGCACCTATTGGCTCCTGCTGCCACCTATTGGCACCTATTGGTAACTACGGGCACCCATTGGCACCTATTGACATCTGTTGGTATCCATTGGCACCCATTGATGGCTATTGGTGCCTATTGGCACCTATTGGCTCCTGCTGCCACCTATCGGCACCTCTTGGTACTTACTGACATCTATTGACATCTATTGGCACCTATCGGCACCTATCGGCACCCACTGTCACCCCCAGACCCACAGCGACCCCCCCATAGGACCCCTCTGCCCCCCCACCCCAGGACCCACTGACCCCCTCCCTTCCCCCATTAGAACCTACCCCCAGATCCTATTGACCCCCCCTCCCCTCTTCATCCCCATAGATCCCTCCCAGCCCCATAGATCCCCCCCCCAGCCCCATAGGGCCCCCCCTCACCGCACTGCACCAGCACGTTCTGGGGTTTGCTGATGAAGAGCCCATCGGGGTCACGTGGCTCCGGGGGGTGAATCTCATCTGGGGGGGGGGGGCAGAAGGGGGTCAGTGGGGGTAATGGGGGGGGGGCATTGGGGACATGGGGGGGGGGGCAGACACGCACCTAATGAGTCATCAGCAGCCTCTGCAATGAGAGGGGGGTTAAGAGGGGTTAAGGGGGGGCCCAGCACCCATTGACCCCCCCCATAGCACCCATTGACCCCCCCCCAGCACCCATTGAACCCCCATAGAACTCGTTGACCCCCATTAGCACCTATTGCCCCCCCATAGCACCCATTGACCCCCATAGCACCCATTGACCACGCCAGCACCCATTGAACCCCCATAGAACTAGTTGACCCCCATTAGCACCTATTGCCCCCCATAGCACCCATTGACCCCCATAGCACCCATTGACCACGCCAGCACCCATTGAACCCCCATAGAACTCGTTGACCCCCATTAGCACCTATTGCCCCCCCATAGCACCCATTGACCCCCACCATAGGACCCATTGAGTCCCCCGTAGCACCCATTGCCCTCCCATTGCACCCATTGACCCCCCCCATAGCACCCATTGAGTCCCCCATAGCACCCATTGCCCCCCCATAGCACACATCGACTGCCATAGCACCCATTGACCCCCCCCCAGCACCCACTGACACCCATAGTACCCATTGACACCCTCAGCATCCATTACCCCCCCATAGCACCCATTGACACCCTCAACATCCATTACCCCCCCATAGCACCCATTGACATCCTCAACATCCATTACCCCCCCATAGCACCCATTGCCCCCCCCCCCAGCACCTTTGGGTGCCCCCCCCGCCTCCTCTTCTCCTTTTTGCCCATTTTCCTCCTTTTTCTCCTCTTTTTTCTCCTCTTTTTCTCTCCTCTTTTTTCTCCTCTTTTTTCTCCTCTTTTTTCGCTTTTTCCTCTTTTGGCTCCTTTTTCGCCTCTTTTTTCTCCTCCTTTTTCTCCTTCTTGGCAACTGCGGGGGGGTGGGGGGGGGGGGGGGGAAACAGCAAAAGTGACCCCCCCCGGGCAATGACCCCCCAGCACCCCCCAAAACCCCCTTAAATCACCCCAAAACCCCCTTAAACCACCCTCAAATCCCCTTAAACCACCCCAACTCTGCCTTAAACCACCCCAAAACCCCCTTAAATCACCCCAAAGCCCCCTTAAAACACCCCAAAATCCCCATATATCCCATTAAACCACCCAAAACCCCCCAAACCACCTAAAACACCCAAAACCCCCTTAATCCACCCCAAAACCTCTTAAACCACCCCAAAACCCCTTAAACCATCCCGAAATCCCCTTAAACCACCCCAAAACCCCCTTAAGATCCCATTAAACCACCCTAAAACCCTCTAAACCACCTGAAAACACCCAAACCCCCCTTAAATCACCCCAAAGCCCCCTTAAAACACCCCAAAACCCCCTTAAATCCCATTAAAACCACCCCCAAACGCCCTAAACCACCTTAAACCACCCCAAAACCCCCTTAAACCACCCCAAAAGCTCCTTAACCCCCCGAAACCCTCTTAAATAACCCCAACCCCCTTAAATGAACCTCACCCCCCTAAAATCCATTAAACCACCCAAAATCTCCCTAAACCACCTTAAAACACCCAAAATCCCCTTAAACCACCCAAAAACCCCCTAAACCACCCCAAAAGCTCCTTAACCCCCCCCAACCCACTTAAATGACCCCCAAACCCCTTAAATGAATCCCAACCCCCCCAAATCCCATTAAACCACCCAAAACCCCCTTAAATCCCAATAAACCACCCCCAAACCACTTAAACCACCCCAAAAGCTCCTTAACCCCCCCAAAACCCCTTAAATCAGCCCAATACCTCCTTAAATGACCCCTACCCCCCCTAAAATCCCCTTAAACCACCCCAAAACCCCTTTAAATCACCCTAAAACCCCCTGAAGTCCATTAAACCACCCCAAAACCCCCTAGAACCACCCCCAAATCCCCTTAAACCACCCCAAAACCCCCTTAAATCCCATTAAACCACCCCAAACCCCTCTAAACCACCTTAAAACACCTCAACCCCCCCTTAAATCCCATTAAAACGACCCCAAAACGCCTAAACCACCCCAAAAGCTCCTTAAGTGAACCCCAAACCCCACTTAAATGACCCAAAAACCCCTTAAATGAACCCCAACCCCCCAAAATCCCCTTAAACCACCCCACATCCCCTTGAACCACCCAAAACCCCCTTAAATCACCCTAAAACCCCCTTAAATCACCCCAAAACCCCCTTAAATCCCATTAAACCACCCAACCCCCCCAAACCACCTTAAACCACCCCAAAAGCTCCTTAAACCCCCCAAAACCCCTTAAATCAGCCCAAAACCTCCTTAAATGACCCCAAACTCCCCCTAAAATCCCCTTAAGCCCCCCAAAACCCCTTTAAATCACCCCCAAATCCCCTTAAACACCCCAAAACCCCCTTAAATCCCATTAAACCACCCCAAACCCCTCTAAACCACCTTAAAACACCTCAACCCCCCCTTAAATCCCATTAAAACGACCCCAAAACGCCCTAAACCACCCAAAAGCTCCTTAAGTGAACCCCAAACCCACTTAAATGACCCCAAAACCCCTTAAATGAACCCCAACCCCCCCAAAATCCCCTTAAACCACCCCCACATCCCTTGAACCACCCAAAACCCCCTTAAATCACCCTAAAACCCCCTTAAATCACCCCAAAACCCCCTTAAATCCCATTAAACCACCCCAACCCCCCCCAAACCACCTTAAACCACCCCAAAAGCTCCTTAAACCCCCCAAAACCCCTTAAATCAGCCCAAAACCTCCTTAAATGACCCCAAACTCCCCCTAAAATCCCCTTAAGCCCCCCAAAACCCCCTTAAACCACCCCCAAATCCCCTTCAAGCCCCCTAAACCCCCCCAAAACCCCCTTAACCCCCCCCAAAACCCCTTAAACCCCCCCAAAACCCCTTAAACCCCCCCAAACCCCCCCCAAAATCCCTTAAATCACCCCAAAACCAGTGCCCCCCCCCCCCCCAGCCCCATATAAGGCCTGGATTAAACCTGACCCCTTCCAAAAGGTCACGTTGGGGGGGGGGGGGGGTTCACCCGAGGCCACCCCCCCCCCCCCCCCCCCCCCATTGGTATCTCCCCCCCCACCCTTGGGTGCCCTTTGGGACGGCTCAAGTGACACCCGCGGGGGGGGGGGGCTGATACCGGATACTTGCGATCCCCACCCCCCCACACCACGTGACACCGAGATTCCCCCCCCCCCCACTGATTTACACCCCCCCCCGAGTAATTAATACCCCCTATGGGGCAATACCCCCCCCAATGGAAATACCCCCCCATAATTACCCCCCGCATCGAATTACCCCCCCCCCCAATACCCCTCCTGGGTAATTAATTAATCCCCCCTATTAATTAACCCCCCCGCATTTAATTGCCCCCCATAACCCCCCCGCAGGGTAATGACCCCCCCATTTATTCCCCCCCCCGGTCTAATTGCCCCCTACTTGGGGGCTAATTGCCCCCCTTAATACCCCCTCTGGGGTAATTACCCCCCCCCCCCCCAGGCTAATTGCCCCTACCAATAAATGATGCTCCCCATAATAACTGCCCCTCCTCGGGGTAATTAATGACCCCCCCCTTAATTAATGACCCCCCTTAATTACCCCCCCCCCCAATTAATGACCCCCCCCCCACCTTTGCTGGGCTCAGGCATGGCGGCGGGCTCAGGGCTCACAAGTGCCCCGGGGGGGGCTGCGGCCCCTTTAAATACCCCCCCCCCCCCAGACGCCCCCCAACTCCCCCCCCCCCCCCTTTGGCCACGCCCCCCCTTAATCCTCCCCCCCATTAGGGAAGGGGACATGGGGGGGGGGTGGGGGGTAAGAAACACGTGGGGACCCCCCCCCCCCTCTGAATGGGGACCCCCTGAAATGTGGGGGGGGCCCCCAAAAGTGGGACCCCCCCCCATAATGGGGGTGGGGGGGGGAAACCGGATCCATTGGGTGTCCCCATGGATTTAGTGACTAATCCCGGGGGGGGGGGGGGGGGGGGAGAGCCCATCCCCCCCCATTTGGGACATTCCAACCCCCCCCTTCCCCCCCCATGGGACATTCCTGATCCCTCCCCCCCCCCCCACCCTGGAACATTCCAACCCCCCTATGCCCATGGGGGGGGCAAGACCTCCCCATAGGCCCCATTGATCCCCCCCCCCAATTCAATCAGTGCCCCCCCCAAACACCCATTTGTGGCCCCCCCCCCTTTTGTGTCCTCCCCCCCATTTGTGGTGTCCCCCCCCATTATGGGGGTGCCCCCCATTAGGGTGCTGTGTCCCCCCCCCCATTTATGTTGCCCCCCCCATATACCCCCCCCCCCGCACAGCCTCACTCATTGGCTAAAGGCCTTTATGAGCTTTGGGGGGGGGGGGGGGGGTGTACATTGGAAATGGGGGGGGGGACACAGGTGACAATATGGGGCGGGGGTGTCAATGGGAAGAGGAGGGGGGGGCGGAGCTCCAAGATCCATGCTAATGACTCAAACCAAATATGGGCAGGGGTGGGCGGGGCTTAAACACCCCCCACCCTCCCCAATGTGTGTGTGTGGGGGGGGGGGGGGGGCGGAGCTTAAGCACCCCTATACATGGGGTGGTGGAGCTTAAACCCCCCCCCCCATATGGGGGGGCAAAGCTTAAACCCCCCCACATACATCAGGGCGCGGAGCTTAACCCCCTTTATATACATGGGGGGGGGGGCAAAGCTTAAACCCCCCCATGATACATTGGGGGCGGAGCTTAACCCCCTTTATATATGGGGGGGGGCAAAGTTTAACCCCCCCCCCCCCCATATGGGGGGTGGGGGGGGGGCAGAGCTTACCCCCCCCCCCCCCCTCCATTCTATATACACCAAGCTCACAGCGGGGGCATGGGGAGGGGGGGTTTGCTGTCCATGGGCCCCCCCATTTCCTTGGGGGGGGATGGCCGTGGCCGTGCCCCCCATGGCGGCGGTGGCGGTGGCGATGGTGGCGGTGGTGGTGACGGCGGGGGGGGCCATCTCTTCGGTCCCCCCCCCCAACCCCGCGCCGGTTCCTCCTCCGGAAGTACTTGTAGCGCTGCACGTAGGCCCGCACCAGGTTGTTGACCTTGACCGGGTTGATCTCCCCACTGCGGCTATGGCAGATCTATGGGGCAGGGAGACATTAAGATCAATGGGGGGGGGGGGGTCATTAATGTGTGTGTGTCCCCCCCCCATATAACCCCCCCCCATAGGACCTTATGGACGGCCTTGCGCAGGATGTCCTTGTACTCGTCCTTGGTGATGTCCTTCTTCTGGTAGTAGGGCTTGATGGCCAACTTGACCTCCTCCACCGCCCGCTCCTGCGTGTGCAGCTTCTTCAGGGTACTAAAAGCGGGGGGCAATGGGGGGGTCATGGCACACACGGACCCATAGAGACCCCCCCCCGGACCCATAGGACTGCCCCCCCCTCCCCCGAACCCATAGCGATGCGTCCAGATGCAACCCAAGGCCATGGTGATGGGGAGGCAAGGGCAAGGTCCAGGCAAGGCCAAGAGCAGCGTGGGGTGTTCTAGGGGGGGTCATGGTACCCGTTGGCACCCATTGGGACCTATTGGCACTCACTATCACCACTGTCACCCATTGCCACCGACTGGCACCCATTGGCACCCATTGCTATCTATTGGCACCCACTATCACCATTGTCACCCATTGCCACCGATTGGCACCCATTACCACGACTGTCACACATTGTCACCTACTGTCACCATTACCATTGTCACTGGTTACCACCCATTGTCACCCACTGACACCATTGTCACCCATTACCACCCACTGTCACCCATTACCACCCATTGTCACCATTGTCACCATCACCATTGTCACCCATTACCACCCATTGTCAGCACCGTCACCCATTACCATCGTCACCCATTACCATCCATTATCACCCACTGTCACCATTGTCACCATCACCATTGTCACCCATTACCACCCACTGACACCACTGTCACCCATTACCACCCACTGTCACCCACTGTCACCACTGTCACCATCACCATTGTCAACCAATACCACCCATTGTCACCCAGTGTCACCATTGCCACCATCACCATCGTCACCCATTACCACTCATTGTCACCCACTGACACCATTGTCACCCATTACCACCCATTGTCACCCACTGACACCATTGTCACCCATTACCACCCATTGTCACCCACTGACACCATTGTTACCCATTGGGAACATCCCCATGGGGAACATCAACATGGGGGGACCCCATGGGGAGGTTGGGGGGTGCTGTTGAGGGGGGGGGGCACCACAATGGGATGTCCTTGGCATCGAAGTCCCTGTCACCCCATATCCATACCCCATATCCATACCCCATATCCATACCCTATATCCCATATCCATACCCCATATCCATACCCTATATTCCATATCCATACCCCATATCCATACCCTATATCCCATATCCATACCCCATATCCATACCCCGTATCCCATATCCATACCCTATATCCCTATCCCGTATCCATACCCACATCCCACACCCCCCATGTCCCCACTCACCTTCTCACTGTCCCCTCTCCCATCTCCATTGTCCCTCCTCCCGTCCCCTCCAGCCCCTGCCCCATAGATGGGGGGCACCCCAGGCCCCCCCCCCACTACCCCCCCCTATTACCGGGGGGGCTCCGGCTATGGGGGGGGGCTCCCCCCAAGTATGGGGGAGCCACGGGGGGGGCCGTAGGGGGGCGGTTGTGGGCGGGGCCTGGGAGGGGCCCAGGGGGGGCGGAGCCTTCGTCTGGCTCAGGATCTGTGGGGGGGGGCAAGGAAGAGTTAAAGGGGGTCCGGGGGGGGGGGGCACAGGGCACCCCATTGGGGGGGGAGATCCCCCCTATAGGGGCTCTGTCCCTTTAGGGGTATCCCTGTCCCCCCCCCATTGTACCCCTATCCCCCCCCCCATTGTGCCCCCATCCCTTTGGGGGTATCCCCATCCCTTCTTGGGGTACCCCTGTCCCCCCCCGCATTGTTTCCCTATCTCCCTCCCCCCCATTCTGCCCCCATCCCTTTTGGGGTACCCCCCCCCATAGGGTCCCCATCCCCTCCTGGGGGTACCCCTAAGCCCCCCCCCATTGTGTCCCCATCCCTTTCGGGTTCCCCCATCCCTTTGGGGGGGCCCCATCTCCTCCTGGGTACCCCCATCCCCTCTTGGGGTACCCCTGTCCCCCCCCATTGTACCCCTATATCCCCCCATTGTTTCCCTATCCCCCCTCCCATTGGGTCCATCCCCCCCCCCCCCCACATTGTGACCCCATCCCTTTGGGGGTACCCCCATCGCTTCTTGGGGGTACCCCCGTCCCCCCCCCATCGTACCCCTATTCCCCCCCATTGTATCCCTGTGTCCCGTCCCCCCCCCCCATTCTGCCCCCATCCCTTCTTGGGGGTACCCCTATTCCCCCCCCCCCCCCATTGTGTCCCCATCCCTTTGGGGTTCCCCCCTTTTGGGGTGTCCCCATCCCTTTTTGGGGGTACCCCTATTGCCCCCCCCCCACCTGGTTCGTGGCCTGGATGAGCTCCTGCGCCTTGGCCCTGCTGGCCAGGTTGGCCTCTTCCATCTTGAAGAGCAGCGCGGTCACTGCAAGGGGGGGGGACACCCCATTACCCCCAATGGGAGCTGGGGGGGGACACCCCATTACCCCCAATGGGAGCTGGGGGGCTCACCCCATTACCCCCAATGGGAGCTGCGGGGGGGGGACACCCCATTACCCCCCAATGGGAGCTGCGGGGGGGGACACCCCATTACCCCCAATGGGAGCTGGGGGGGGGGCTCACCCCATTACCCCCAATGGGTGCTGGGGGCTCACCCCATTGCCCCCAGTGGGAGCTGGGGGGGATGACACCCCATTACCCCCCAATGGGAGCTGGGGGGGGACTCACCCCATTACCTCCAATGGGAGCTGCGGGGGGGGGACACCCCATTACCCCCAATGGGTGCTGGTTGGGGGGGGACACCCCATTACCCCCAATGGGAGCTGTGGGGGGGGGCTCACCCCATTACCCCCCAATGGGAGCTGTGGGGGGGGGGCTCACCCCATTACCTCCAATGGGAGCTGCGGGGGGGGCTCACCCCATTACCCCCAATGGGGTGCTGGGGGCTCACCCCATTGCCCCCAGTGGGAGCTGGGGGGGATGACACCCCATTACCCCCAATGGGAGCTGGGGGGGGGGCTCACCCCATTACCCCCAATGGGAGCTGCGGGGGGGGGACACCCCATTACCCCCAATGGGAGCTGGGGGGGGGGCTCACCCCATTACCCCCAATGGGTGCTGGGGGCTCACCCCATTGCCCCCAGTGGGAGCTGGGGGGGATGACACCCCCATTACCCCCAATGGGAGCTGGGGGGGGGACTCACCCCATTACCTCCAATGGGAGCTGCGGGGGGGGACACCCCATTACCCCCAATGGGTGCTGGTTGGGGGGGACACCCCATTACCCCCCAATGGGAGCTGTGGGGGGGGGCTCACCCCATTACCCCCAATGGGAGCTGTGGGGGGGGGCTCACCCCATTACCTCCAATGGGAGCTGCGGGGGGGGCTCACCCCATTACCCCCCAATGGGTGCTGGGGGCTCACCCCATTGCCCCCAGTGGGAGCTGGGGGGGATGACACCCCATTACCCCCAATGGGAGCTGGGGGGGGGCTCACCCCATTACCCCCAATGGGAGCTGGGGGCTCACCCCATTACCCCCAATGGGAGCTCGGGGGGGGGCTCACCCCAATTCCTCCAATGGGTGCTGGTTGGGAGGGGACACCCCATTACCCCCAATGGGAGCTGGGGGCTCACCCCATTACCCCCAATGGGAGCTCGGGGGGGGGGGCTCACCCCATTACCCCCCAATGGGTGCTGGGGGCTCACCCCATTGCCCCCAGTGGGAGCTGGGGGGGATGACACCCCATTACCCCCAATGGGAGCTGGGGGTGACACACCCCATTACCTCCAATGGGTGCTGGTGGGGGGTGCCACCCCATTGCCCCCCAGTGGGTGCTGGTGGGGGGGGTCACCCAATTACCCCCAATAGGTGCTGGGGTGGGGGGGTCACCCCATTACCTCCCATGGGTGCTGCTTCACCCCATTACCCCCAATGTGTGTTGGTGGTGGGGGGTCACTCCATTACCTGCAATGGGTGCTGGCTGTGGGGGGGAGTCACCCCATTAACCTCAATGGGTGCTGGGAGGTGGGGATCACCCCATTACCCCCAATGGGTGTTAGTGGGGGGGGGGGTGTCACCCAATTACCCCCAATGGTTGCTGGTTGGGAAGGGGGTCACCCCATTACCCCCCAATGGGTGTTGGTGTGTGTGGGGGTCACCCCATTACCCCCAATAGGTGTTGGGGGGGGTGGGGGGGGGGTCACCCAATTACCCCCCAATAGGTGCTTGGGGGGGGGGGGGGGGGGTGTCACCCCATTGCCCCCAATGGGTGCTGGTTGGGAGGGGGTTCACCCCATTACCCCCAATGGGTGTTGGTGTGTGTGTGGGTCACCCCATTACCCCCAATGGGTGCTGTTGGGGGGGGGGGGGGGCACCCCAACATATTCCCCCCCCCCCCCCAGTGCCACCTACGTGCCAACACGCCGCTGGTGGCACAATCCACCCCCCCTTGGAGACTCCACGGCACCGGCGCCATCGCCCGCGGCGCTTCCTCCTTGGCGTCGGAGCGGCTGTCGGCTTCGGGATCGCTCCTGCCTTGATCCATTGGGATGGAGCCCCCATTCCCGGAACTGGGAAGTTGGGGGGGGGCAACTCCCCCCCCGCTCGTCCCGGCTCCTTCATCCGTCAAGAAAGAGACATCCGGGGTCTTACAACTGCTATCGACCGTCTGCGAGTCCGGAGTAACCTCCGGCTCCGGCGCCGGCACCGGCGGCACCGGCGCCGCCGGCACCACCGAAGCCTTGCTTTGGGGGGGGACGGGGGACGATACAACGACGGCGACGGGACTGGGGGGGGGTTTAGG